>NW_015644627.1:45932-74353 GCF_001515625.1 Sinocyclocheilus rhinocerous | reverse complement strand
TATATATCTTTTTCCTCTTAACCACATGCAAACAAACTCCTGGGTGGTTTTCTCTTGGAAGTGCTTTGAAAGCCTTACTTTTCCTCCCTGAAGTGATATGCATTTATTTCATGAGAATATAATCTGTAACATCTGATCAGTCTCAGACTATGCATGTCACTCCCTGCATGTATCAACATGCCTCATTTGTTGTTTAGCCACAATTTTTCAATTTTGCATGTCAGTCCCCAGCTAACTGCAAACCATATTTGGTTTGAAGTTAGTAGCTTATTTGTGAAATTTAACTTAATATGATTTTTTTTATTAATTATAATTATTATTAATTATGATTGTTTTTAACTTTTTGCATTATGAATAGTTATTTTTTTGTTTGACTAACTGTAAGAATATGAGTATGAATCAAAGTATCCTTTCCTTTCCTATTTCCCAAGTTGCCCTTTATAGTTTTTCTGGGTGCTTCTCCCTCTGATGGCTAAAGGTCTTGAGTTTAGTTTGGGAGGTCATGTTGTTTGTGGGTAGAGGTCAACCCCTCCCTCTTGGCTCCACAGGAAGTAAGAGGCAGGCAGGCAGGCTTCAGTCGATCACCACTAACTCTCAAGAACGCACATTCCCCAATGCATACTCTCGTAAGATGAAGGCAGTAGACGGAGCTGTCAGAACAGAGGGCTCGCAGTGCAGCGTACGTGAAGTTGGATTATCATGTGGTGTTCCCGAAATCATGTTTGTGTATAGTGTGGTAGAAGAGTGTGTGTATGAATATTAAGAAAGAACATTAAAAACACATTTGGAGTAGAAGTATGGAACTGAATGCATGACTTTCAAGTATCTGTCTCTGTCTGGATTTCATTGGACATATTCCGTAACAACTCTCTCATCTTCAGGTACAGTATTATTATTTTTATCATATTGTGTATTATTTTGTACATTAAGTCATGATTAGATCACTTTAAGAAATGACTAAATATTTTCTATAAACACACTTTCCAACAAATAACTAAATATATATTTATATTTTATTTTATATTATGTTATTGTATTTTTTCAAATTCATTTTGTTTTTACTAATGCTAAAAGACTGGTTAAAGGAATCATACCTGAAGTGTCAAGCTTTGCTAAACATGCCTCAAGCACCCCAATCCCTGCTTTGTATCCAGTCACAGTTCAGGGTTGTCTGGTGCTCCTGAAATTTTGTTGAAATTTTGAAAACAATGTTGCCATGTGTTCTGTGAGCACAGACCTGAGAGGCAGCAGAGCTGTTTAGCACTCACTGAAGCACTACAGTAGAATACTGTTATTGCATTATCTATTCTACTGTATTTCAGCATGTCCCTAAGCCTTCCAATGTATCCCCTTCTCCCCTCAGACTTTCCCACCGACAGAACTTGCATAACAGCTCTTTAATCTTTGCTCGGCTTAATATGGAGAGATGAAAAAGGAGCTTATTTACTTTGGAGACCCCATGTTCTTTGCTGTGTGTGAGTGCCTGCCATGTTCGTCACAGAATCACATTCCAGACACCCGGAATGTTGTGTAATATGGAATGTAGGGGCCGACTGGGTGGGCATCACGTCTCACCGGGAGTTCAATTCCCAAGGAATGCGGCGCGGTGGCTGACGTTAATATATGAATTGTCTGGTGTTAATATCAATTATTACAGCTTGTTTTACTTTTTTCTGGCTTCTACAGAGAATAATGATTTCTGTTTAAACTCTGGGATTTAATAACCTAGAGAGGTTTTCCCCCTTCTCTTTTCATTTGGTTGTGCTTAAGGCGGCTATTTTTTTTCTAAGCACATCTAAAAGACTATAATCTATAAGTGTGGTGAAAATGTATTCCATTTTTCTGTTCCTATTGCATTTTGCGGTTTAAATTAGATTTGGAATCCCTGATTTTCAGTGTGGTTTCAGACTATACCCACCGTATCATCAACTATATCATGAACGATGAATGAAAACACTAAGTCTTGAGGTTTTGTATATGGATAGAAGCCTGTAAGGGAAGTTTAAGAGCATTACAACACAGAGGGCTCATTGTGTGTGGTCTTAGAATGAGGAACAATGTATGTAGAGGGAATCGCACCTGTTAGTCCAACTATATTAGCTAGTTACTATATCTGCCAGCTGTGCTTTTACAGTAACCCATGTACAAATAGCTATACAACAGTAAGTGTAGTTTTACCAATGTAAACATTTAAAGAAGCATGCAAACTGTCATTGTAAGGTATAATATTTTATATAGTAGAGTATTTCCATAGTCAAATCAACCTTGCTTTGTCAGTCAGTTTTCTGAAGTCTGTATAACAGTTTTTCTCACCTCTCACCCAGCTAAACCACTGCAAGTGTGTGTGTGTGTGTGTGTGTGTGTGTGTGTGTGTGTCAACTTTGGACCAAAGTGTCACCTGGCAGCTCATTCAGCTGCAAAAAGTGTCAACTATATCATGAACGATGAATGAAAACACTAAGTCTTGAGGTTTTGTATATGGATAGAAGCCTGTAAGGGAAGTTTAAGAGCATTACAACACAGAGGGCTCATTGTGTGTGGTCTTAGAATGAGGAACAATGTATGTAGAGGGAATCGCACCTGTTAGTCCAACTATATTAGCTAGTTACTATATCTGCCAGCTGTGCTTTTACAGTAACCCATGTACAAATAGCTATACAACAGTAAGTGTAGTTTTACCAATGTAAACATTTAAAGAAGCATGCAAACTGTCATTGTAAGGTATAATATTTTATATAGTAGAGTATTTCCATAGTCAAATCAACCTTGCTTTGTCAGTCAGTTTTCTGAAGTCTGTATAACAGTTTTTCTCACCTCTCACCCAGCTAAACCACTGCAAGTGTGTGTGTGTGTGTGTGTGTGTGTGTGTGTGTGTCAACTTTGGACCAAAGTGTCACCTGGCAGCTCATTCAGCTGCAAAAAGTGTCTTACAAGCAGCATTAATGGTGACTCAACAGACCAGATGAAAAGTGAAGTGTGCAAACAGCACCAAACAGAATTTGTTTCGTTTAGTTTAGTTTTCCTATTTATTTTAATTTAGTTTAGCCTTTTTCTGATTTATTTTATTTTTGTCTTTTTGCTTTTAGTGTAGTAAATACAGGAAATGATTGTGTGAAGAAGAGGCAATGGGGTTAAGAAACAGTGCAAGTGATTTAGTGAAGTGCAAATATGTGTATCTATTTAAAAATGTTTAAGCCATGCCCACCTTAAAGTAATTATTTGCCTTCATCTTGCGTGGAACTCCACCTCACATTTCCATTTCCATTTTCAATAGTTTTTTTGTGTTGCTACTCACACACCTCCATCACTTTGCACTGTACTTCTTTCATTAGGCCGTGATGTCATCCGTTGGACTTTTCCAGTCTGGTCGTAGTTTCTTTCCCAGTGGAGCCTTAATACCTAGGCCAGGAACACTGCCATGAGTGTTTGGAAATGTGCTCCGCCGGCTTGGATTCTGAGCATGCATTCATTCCCACAGAATCTCAGGATTCCATAATTGGTTGAGCGGTTTGTAACCTTTCTCTCTCTCCTGTTATTCTCCTCTAGTTTTGGGAAAAGGTCTGCTGGGAGTTTACGTCGTGGATGCGAGTGCATCGTTCTGGAGCCATCCGAGATGATTGTGGTGAGTAATCATGGACCAGATAATCATCTTAACTTCATACTCTTACTAATCACACTATATAATTGCTGTTTTGTGCTGTAGTTTCATTCCTCTTCCCCAGTGGTTCCCACAGTTTGCTACGCTTTACCCCCAGGGGTACACACCAGGTCAGATTTACATAGGCATTACATTACATGGGCAGACAACAATTTCAGCTCTTACCGAAACTGAATGCACTGACTAAAAACCCTTTTCCAAAGAAAATGTGATGGTTCGATAGGAATGATGGTCAGCTGGTTGTCCAACAACTGACTGTTACTTTGCACATAATTTGACTAGTTTATCTAGATAGTCTTATTTAAGTTTGATGTTTTAGCATTTTGTAGCTTAATTGGCATGTTGCTATATCTTTGAGACCAAAACACTCTAAAAAGATGTGCATTTGACTGCAAAGACATGTCTTGTATATTGTAAATGCCCCCTTAGAAAGCCATGGAATAGGTGTACCTGAAATCAGCCTGACTATGGGCTTTGTGAATATTTTAACATACTAAGTACTTAAATTCAGTGTCTTTTTGACATCATGAACTATAAATAGTATTTAAATATTTAATGATTATAGCAATCAGTATTTATAGAATTGTTTTTGTGACTAATGGGGAAAATGAAGTGACAGTCTGAACACAAGCTACAACTTTTACTGTAGACTTTTTAGTAACAGCTATATTATATTTGTTTATGTAGAAGTATATATTTATATAAGGAGAACAATTTAGTTGTGTGTGTTGTCTAGTTTTGTTTAGCATCAGGTGAGCCAGACTAAAGTTACATTTGGGAACCACTGCTCTAATGATAAATGTCATATAAATGTTTCTGTACTCCTCCACGTCTGTCTCTTTCTCAGTTTGAATTTGGCATCTTGTTTACATTTTACCACAAGCAAATTTCATTGTGGATTTGTTCCTCTTAAATATCTCAGCCCACTGCGGTTAATGTTCAACATGGCCTAAATTCAATGCTCTCGCCTTGCCAAAAAAACCTAAAATGATTATATTTAGGAACCCAAGCACCTCCGTGCGTCCTAATATATTCCATATTCAGTTCATGGTGTATGTTCACAAGTACAGAAAGACCCTCCCTATCTACATTTGCAGCTTCGGATTTAGCTAAGCTCTTGGGGTGGCATGGAAATGTGCCTACATGTGACTCAGTGGGTTCCTATATACATGTATACACGTTGAATGCACTACTGTTCAAACATTAGTGGTCAGTAAGGTAATTTAAAAAAAAAAAGAAATTAATACTTTTATTCAGCAAGGATGCATTAATGTTTAATGTTACAAAATATTTCTGTTTCAAATAAATGCTGTTCTTTTAAACTTTGCGTTAATCAAAGAATCCAGGGGAAAAAAGTATCATGGTTTGTTTCCACAAAAATAATAATAAATGTTTCTTGAGGGCCAAATCAGAATCTTTCAAAAACATTTAAACAAAATATTTCCAACCCCAAACTTTAGAATGGTTGTATGGACAGTATAAATGTAGCTCAATGCATAGAGCATGATGCCAGCAACACCAAGATCATGGGTTCCAATCCCAGGGAATGCATGTACTGATAAACCATATACCGGTAGTTTAAATGTCCCCTAAGCCATTTAAAAGCACCTGCCAAATGCATAATCGTAATCTCTTGTTTGGGCGATGGCCACTGTCCTCAACAGTTGATCGTGCCCTTGTTGGGTAACTCATCTGTTATTACTGGCCGATGCTGCCCTGTAATTACAGGCTGAGGCAGGATATAGATACTGCACTCTCACTCGCTCACACCGCCTAATATATTCCCACTGCTTTGCGCTCGCCGGCAGTTGCCATAGCAGCGGTTGGTACGGTAGCGAGAGATTTGATGTGTAATCCCAAAGGCAGAGTGGGTGTGAAATGTGAGGCTGCAGCAAAAATAAGGCAGAGGGATAATCATGTCACTTTTTATGGTGTAATGTCACAGTGGCCGGCCCTTTTTATATGCAACATATACACGTCTTGTGTATGATGATGCCACCCTCCTTCACGTCATTCAAAGACCTGCCATGGACCGGTTACACCGCTTTAATGACATTTTCTGGTGCCACAGTGACAGAATACCCAGCAAAGATGGAGAATAAACATCGATCCGGAATACGGATGGTTTTGTTTTTGCACTTGTCTGCCATTTGAACTTTTAATTTTAAGGTAGAATCCACATAATGTGCAAAATTGAGCACAGAAAGACCCTTGCAAGCTGCTCCTCTAAAACTACATCTCCCCTTTTCTACCTTTCCTTTCTGTCTGCTGTGCGCCTCTCTTTGACGTAGGCGTTTGAGGCTCAGCCCACACACACACACACACACACACACAGACAGGCTCACACACCCACTTCTATTTTTACACAGCGCCAGTAAGAGGGTTGGAGGGGGGGTGAGGAGAGAGAGAGAGAGAGGGAGTCTTACTCAAATTGCTCCTCCGTTTGCAGGTGGACTATATGGATGAGAATGAGGAGTATTTCCAGCGGCAGGCATCGCACCGACAGTCCCGCCGAAGGTTTCGCAAGATCAACCAGAAGGGCGAGCGACAGACCATCATCGACACCGTAGACCCCTATCCTGCCGGCAAGCCGCCCGTTGCACGGGGATACCATACGGTCAGTCGTATGCTTTAACTTTACCTGCACTGCTTCTCTTTTGCCCCTCCCCCTGTATGAATGTCTGCATTCCTGTTCCTCACCTGTTCAGCTTTGCTTTCCTGTTTGTTTAAATGCTGGTAAATGTGTCATTGCAAATGCTTTTTTTTTTTCATTATTTATGCATAGGGATTTATGATATGATCAAAATCTGAAAGTATCACTGATTTTAGATTGTTGTATCATAGTATAGTTATTTGTACTGGATTTTCAGTTAAGAATGGTTTATATATTAAATAATAATAATACAGTTATGCTTATTTGTTGGATAATCCAATGAATTTAACAGTATTTTATTCAGCAAGGATGCATGAATTAGATCAAAGTGACAGTAAAACATTTATAATTTTACAAAAGATAAATGCTGTTCTTTTGAACTTTCTATTTATCAAATAAAGAAATAGATTTAAATGTTCCTGTGGCTCAGTGGTAGAGCATTGCGTTAGCAGCGCAAAAGGTCGTGGGTTCGATTCCCAGGGAACACACATACTGGTAAAAAATGTATAGCCTGAATGCACTGTAAGTCGCTTTGGATAAAAGCGTCTGCTAAATGCATAAATTTATTTAAAGGGGTCATATGATGCCCATTTTCCACAAGTTGATATGATTCTTTAGGGTCTTAAGGAAAAGTCTGTAACATAGTTTGGTTAAAATTTCTCAATGGTAGTGTAAAAACACCTTTTTTTACCCTGTTAAAAACAGCTCTTTTCAGATCAAGCCGTTTTTGTAGCATTTCCCTTTAAATGTTAATGAGCTCTGCTGACCCCGCCCCTCTCTTCCGAGCTGCTCTCAGAGAGACTGTTTACATTAGCCGCATTCATCATGAAACTTGCTAATTATCTAACTATCTAAACTATCGTGGGAGGGGCCTGTCGGTGTGACGTCACACAGACAGGCATCTGAGATCGGCTCGATTTGAGAAAGGGGAAAACATTTAACGAGATTAAAAAAAAAACACCGGGTGGATTTTTATCATTATAGGGTGGTTGTGTACACACACTACCAACACACATTTCAGTTCAAACAACTTGTAAAAGTGCATGTAGCATCCTATGACCCCTTTAATTTATCAAAGAATCCTAAAAAAAAAAAAAATCGCCATATTTTTCCACAAAAAATCCTATACAGTACAACTGTTTTCAACATTGATAATAAGAAAGGTCTCTTAAGCACCAAATTAGCATATTAGAATAATGTCTAAAGGATCATGTGACAGTGATAATTCAGCTTTGCAATAGATATTTGTAATAATAATCATGCAGTTCTGCTTTTTTTTTTTTGATCCAATGAATTGCATTTATTAAAGCTTTATTGGGATAAAAAATTTTATTGTTTGTATGCAAACCAATTATTACCAGTTAAAATCAATTTTAAACAAATGATTTCTGTGCACAAACAGCTTAACATTATTTAACACATAACTCAAAACTAATATTGTTAAACAACATACTAGTCAGAGTCTTAATTCTGACTGAATGAGTCACATTTAAAGCTGTAAAATAGCCAATATGTGCAAGTTCATCTCTTTTTTGTCACTTTCATGTGTAAGTAATGCGAATAATGATGATGAAAATCTGTACCACTTGATGCATTTCTAACATTGCGTGGTATATGCTGTCATTTGGTAACATTAACCACTTCTCTTTCCTCGTATTACCAATGTGGAAGGAACAAGATTTCCGTATCCTTCCTATCCTTCCTGTGAACTTTGTTCTGCTACTATATTTGCATTTGTTCCACGGTTACTGTAAGAATCTATTCATTTAGTGCAGCTACTGCAGCCCCATCCTCATGGGGTTGTGTTCAATTATTTGTTTTTATCTTCTGCCTTAAAGGAATATTCTGGGTTAATAACAACTTAAGCTCTATCGACAGCATCTGTGACAATTATGACTCTCTGAATTTGTCAAAAAGGAACAGAAAAAATATATACAGTTTTTTACAAAGGAAGCTAGCAAGTGTGCAGCACTGCAGCCATTTTTTAAAAAATTATTTCACGTAGTGTTTTTCGTTTACTATATGGTAGGGAAGCATGCATATCAGATGCAGCCAGTGGCTGTTTCGGTTATCAGACTCTTGCTTTACTTACATTTTTCTCTGTATATTAGACAGGTTAGAATAAATTATTGTAGCAAAAAAAAAGGTGTTAGCTGGTGTTCTGCCTATGTGTTTGCTGTCAGTATGTCATGTTGGCTTAAGATGTGCTGGTGTTTTATGCACTCATTCCCCACTGTGCTCTGGCCAGGTTGAAGTGAGAATCCACAGCACTGCTACCATCTGTATGTGTGATATACAGCATCACTGAGCCCCAGCTGAGTAAAGAAAGAATACATTTATGTATTTGTATATTTACATTTGTTCAGATTAGATAAAAGATTCAGATATCTAATATTTACATTAGTTATCAACCATAATTGTTTTTTCATTCGATAATTCTTAAAATGATTACATTTGTTCCCCATAATCTTGGATATGTGGTTACATCCTTGGCTGTAGGTCAAAAGTTGTAGGTCAAATTTACCTTCTTAATATATCCCAGTGCTAACACATTTTTCAAATCTGTCATTAATTGGTGTTATGTTATTACATTAACCCACATTTAAAGAAGTATTGCCATTTTTATTTATTTTGTCATTTTATTATTTAATTTTATTTTGATGAATGGTGGTGAAAGCAGGTTGTAAGGCCTTTTTTCATATGCCTTTCTTTCTGCACCTTGAGAGAACGAAAAACAGGGTTGTATTTTATTCCACTAAATCTCCAGCAGATTTGACAGCGAGACTCTGCTTTCATAATGTCTTGGGTGTTAATCTTGTGAATTTTTGACACAGATGTTTCATGGAAGTTCAAAGCTGGACCCTCACGTAGACACATTCCTGATTTTTTTCCCCCCAAATCTACTGCAGTTCATTCCCAGCATTCCTCCCATTCCCCCGGGAGAGAAGCCAGTGTTCCCTAAGCTTGTTTGGAAATTCCTGTTTTGTTTAGTTCAACGACATACGTCAAGCATCATTGAGCTAAATAGTTTTTCCCTCGAGATGCATTAGAACGGGACATCAAAATGATTCCCACCATTGTATCTTCTCAGCTGCACAGTTTTCCCAAACAGCTCCCTTTTTGTTGTTATGGTCTGTGGGAAGCGATTTGGACCATGTTTTTGTTCTCAGATCAGTGGTAGCTGGCTAAGAAAGTTAGCGTCTTCAAGAGGGACCGCAGTGCATTGGATGTTAAGCTGACGGGCATTCCAGCTAATCCGTGAGTTTTTGAGAGTGCTTCCACAGTGGGATTTCCATACTCAGACATAGCCGAAGGTGAAAATTCACTTCACAAACATTACATCATGGATCAGCCTTGAGTATCTCACATAACCTTATAGAGACTTGCTGACTGGCATTAATTTGATTCAATTTCTGGCACAAGAGTGAACTAATTGTACTCTGCCTCACACGACTGAACTCGACTGAGTCTGTAAGCATATCTGCCCTAGATGTGATTCAGATTTGCCATACTGTATTTGGAGGCATCTTGTAGATGCACAATGATTGAAAACAGATTGGAGACAAATAATGAGGTACAGTTCATTCATCTCAAGTGATGTTAGTGGACATGCAACACTCCTTCTGCACTCATTTAGGGTGCTTTCACACAAGCACTTTTGGTGCGCACCCGGGTTCGACTGACGTCAGAGTTCGGTACGTTTGGATGATGTGAACGCTGTCTTCCGAACTCGGGTGTGCACCCATGAATCGTACCCAAGTCCGCTTAAAAGGGGTGGTCTGGAGTACGGCTCAAGTGAACTCCAGTAAGGTTCACTTCTGATGCGAAAGCAGTCGTACCCAAATTGCGGAAGTGAACTGCTATTAATGACGTATTATTTGATAAAAATGTGTGTTTGTGTGTGTGTGTTTCACTCACTTTCCTGACGAGTGTGACTGACGCGCTGCAAACAGAGAGCTGTGTGTCTCATTTCTGTTCGCCTTCAGCGTTCTTTAGAGCATTTGCAGTACATTCGTATGACAGACGTAAGTGCCGTTATGTACCGAAGCTTTGTAAACAAAACCAACGGTTCAAAAGCATAAATCTAAAAGTGAAGAGAGCAATGTTACGCATTTTGCCGTCTTCTCCTGCGCCGTCGTTACTAAGCAACGGGGTAAACAGCTGCTGGTTTGATGACGCAAACGAACCGCGGTTCGGACCCAAATTAAATAATACGAACGCAGTCCAGCAGGGGGAGGGGGAGCAATCAAACCAAGTGTAAAAGCACCCTTAAACAACATTTTTGGATATTACGCAGTCCATCCCACATCAAAACAGAATGTCAGAATGTTAGGATGTTTTTCACTGTTATACAGTCCTAACATGGATTTTAAAAAAAAAATTTCTAATTATTGCTGCATGAAATTACTTAATTATTTTATTTTATTTTATTTTTGAACTTAACTTTTTCATAATTTGATGATAGAGAATGATTGCGTGAAAAAGAGGCAATGGGTTTGGTTAATTTTATTTTATTTCATACATTTTTGCTCAGTTTTTAGTACTATTTGTGGCATATTTTGCTGTGTTTTGCAATGAAAACCCATCATTAATTAAGCCATTATGTACATTTTTGGCTGAAAATCACAAGTTATCAAAAACACTGAGGGGATTTGTTGAATTTACACTCATATCACACTTACAATTGTGCTGTAAACACCCCATGAAATCAAAATTGCAGTTTTAGTTCATAGCTTTGAGATCATCTGTATATTAATCGTTTACAATTTATAGTCTTTTTCTGTTTTCATCTAGTGTAGCAAGTACTAAAAGTTGGTTCAAGACTATGATGTAAACTAAAGATTATTTTCATTTATTTGTTTATTTTTAAAGCCTTTCAGTATGTCCTGCCCAAATTTCCTCTTTCAATAGGAAAGAAAACTGCTCTTGTCAAGTCATTTTATGGAATCTTAAAATTATTATTATTTTTTTTTTTTGTCAATAGTGACTTTAAGACCAGCGAACAGTGACTGCCTTCTTGTTGGGTTACACTGGGTACCATTTCGTCTCTATAAATCTGTCTTTTTCCCTTCCTCTCCGGTACTGTGGGGCAGCTGGTCTTTAATTATCATGAGACCTCGTCAAGTCAATGAATGCCAGCCTTTTCCTTCTTTTGCATCTCTTAGTTTGCTGATCATTGCGTTTCATTTCAATAACTAAATGACCTCCCTTTAGTTGCATAATTAGCCACTTTTCCATTCACCTGACGTGTCCAAGTTCCCTTATATGTTAGCTTTGTGGCTTTTTATTTCAGCATCCGCCTCATGTTTCTCAGCTGTGTGTGTACTGTATGTGTGTGCACTACCCTCTGTTGTTTTTTGATAGCATCTGAGCTTTTATAAAGGATGTGTCCCTCTCTTCTTCCCGTAGTATGACTTGCAAAGTGCTTAACAGGGTTTCTCTGAGCCTGCTCTGCTCTTCAGTAACCCAGGCTGATAATAACTCTCCTCTTCTCTGCTTCTCTCCTCATTCTGGCTCCTTCACAGGAATGCGTTAAGGCTCAGGTATCGTACTTATTCACTGTTTCTGTTCCTTTGCGTGTGTCATTTCCTGCTCAGCTGTGATTATATACTGTATGTGTGTAGGTTATATATGTGTGTGCGATAAGAGTTTATGACCCTGTGTGTGGATGTGTGTATTTATGTTGCCAAATGAATGTTTGGTCCAACAGCGCTTTAAAGTGGTTGATGCTATACTGCAAGCCTTCAGGTTACACACTGAGATTATTGCCTCATAACTAGTCAGACAAACTAGATTTTATATATTTTTTTAAAGAATGTGTGAGTGCCTCTTGTTGGTGGAGAATTTGCTGATAGGGTTACTGAGGTGTTGCTATGCTATGCTATTAATGGTTTTTAGTGTGTTGCTATGCTAGGGTGTTCAGGGTTGTTGCTAGGTGGTTGCTAACTGGACCATGTCAAATCAGTCTCTATGATGCTCTAGTCTCTAGATGTGGCTTGGGTCCCTCCCTCAAGTTCAAGGTTTGGTTTTGTGGAAATATATTTGGAATTTTTCTTTGGTGCAGGATGAGTTATGAACTGGTTAAGGGTAATTGTTCCACAACCAACTGCTTATGTCCATGGTTCTCACTTATGGCGCTTTTCCACTGCGTGGTACGACTCGGCTCGGTACGACTCAGTACGGTACGGCACGGCTCGGTTTGCGTTTCCACTGCAGTTTAGTATCGCTTTAGAGTGGGCGGGATTATTCACATGTCGTTATAGTTGGTACTGTACCCAGTGGAAACCCCCCCAAAAGTGAACCGTACCGAGCCGTACCGTGCCGTACCATGCAGTGGAAAAGCGCCATTAGTTTTGCTTCAGAACCCAAATTATACATTGGACATCAAGTGGCGACCCTGAACAGTAACTAAATTAGATTTTTGTTATTAAAAAAAAAAACTTAAAATCAAACATTGTAGTTATTGTAAAATTCGTTATAATATAAATATAAAATATACAAGTAAAATAAATAAGAATAACATTTTGTTTTGTTTTGTTTGCCTGACTAGTAAAAAAATCATAATTTTGATCATTTAAGCATGTAATACCATGCCGTTCCCCAACAAGCTGCACAATTTGAGTGTCATTTCATGTAGCACAATTGGTGCAGGGTGAGTTATGTACTGGTTAAGGGTAACTGTTCTTCAACCAACCAATAATGTCTTGTGGTTCTCAACTAGTTTTGCTTCAGAACCCAGAATGTACATTATGTACATTAAGCAGTGACATCAAGTGGCGACCCAGAATGTTAATTCAATTTGATATTTATGGAAAAAAATCCTTAAAATTAAACATTGTAATTATTGTAAAATTATTTTCAATGTAAATATAAAATATAATAAATAGAAAAAATATTAAAACATTTATATAAATATATTTGTTAAAAATACACCCAAGAATGTGCAAAATAATAACATGACATAGGCTGAATAGGAAACTGTTTTGTAAAAGCATAAACAACAACAGAAGTGTGAAGTACCATCCAAACTGTTCAAACAAACATTCTGCCAAATAATGTATTCATTTTAGCCGTATTTCTATTTTACCATTTTACTTACTTAGTCGTATTTTCACAGAAATACCAAAAAGTTCATTTAAAAGCATTTAATGACATCAGTAACCAAAGATTTGAATCATTTGATTCAAAGCATTTTCTCCTATTTACTTTGCTATGCACAATTAAATTGTTCAGTCGTATTTTGTTGTTTGCCTCGTTTGTCCCATTTGTTTTCCCTATGACCCTGTCAGAACCGAGTAGCTGAGAACAACAATAACAATTTATGATTTCGTAGCTAGGCTTAACTGTGCTGCACTACAAAGGCTCAGCCCTTTTCACACAAACAAGGGTGCATGTAAGATATCTGTGTGCTAATGTGTTTATATGCGTCTGTTTAGCGTGTTATTTGACGCCGTAGGCCTGATGGAGACTGCTGATGGGTAGACCTTGCTGCCGCTGAGCTGATACTTGTTCTGCCGTAATTAGATTCAGTGAGGAGTGAAGCAAAGCGATTGAGAGACGGAAAGTGTGATCGTGTGTGTTAAAGAGTGGAAAAGAGTGAGAGAGGGAGTCTTGTCAGGTGTTCTTGTGAAGAGTCGTCTCTATTTTTAGAGCTGTCCTCAGTGATGGCTGCTTCTGCAGTATACGGCAGCACTGAGACACAAAAGGCCGGCACTTAAAAAGATTTATACTACTATAAACACACACAAACATGCAAAAGCTGTCGTATGGCTTCAGAAGACTTGGAATATAGTGTGCTGGCTTGTAGGACCCTTGGGGTTTTATACTGTCACAAATGTATTGTGGTGAAGAAATTTCACTAGACATTCTCTGTCTTCTTCATATTTACATATGCACATAGCACTGTAGAATGAAAAAGATTTCTTCTTAGATGTATTTCTGTCCTGCTAAACTGTCCATTAGCATAAATGACAGTTGACAGTTATGACACCCACTCCGTCATAGCTGTTATGACAGTTATGATAGAGCTGATGGTTTAAGCCACACGGACGTTTCAAATGATAACAGCGGGGCATCGGGTCCAGATGGACGGCTATCAGCCAGGAGCAGTGTACCTTGCCGAAACCTTGCAGCCCTCGTCGTCCTTTGATCTTACTGTCTTTTCATCCCTCTTTCCTCTCTCGCGCTCATATTCAGTTTTCAGCAGTTTTTTTGTAGATTACCATGCGTACATGGCAATAGAGGTTGACAGTTAAACCAGTGTGCTGTAAAGTCCCATCCAGTGACCTTTTAGGTTTATGCTTTAACTTTTACACCTGGAACTCAAGAACTGATTCATATTCAGATTGGGTCAAACAAATGATATTTGTGATGTTCGGTTCTGTAAGTGGGTCTTAAATCTTTTTCCTGCTTTTCTATGGCATTATCCTCGCTTGCTGCATGCAACAACAACAAACATGCAACACAACCAGTACGCTCTGATTTGTCAACACATGAATTGCTTCCTCATTAATCAGTCTCAAACTCATGAGTTATCGTTTTGAACCAGTCCTCACTGGTTCAAACCAGACTCACTGAATCAGTTGAAGTATTCAAATATATTCACCTAATAACTGAGCTGATCATGACTTTAATCTTTTTTCTTTCTTTTTTTTCTTACTTACATGTAGAGTACTTTCTCTACCTGACTAAAATAATCATTCATGGAATCGAATCTGAACCAGAATCGTTCATTATTATTGATTCCCATACCTTATTGACAGTTTCTATAGAGTCGCATATTTTTTAATGTTGACGCATGTTTACAGAAAGTAACTAATTATTTAGATGAGATTCTCCCACTCAGTGTTATATTTAAAACCATTACATATGCAGAAAATATGAATAATTCATATCTGAGCCATAGTTTTGATTTGTGCATGCTGTAGTTACCACATATTACAGAATGCAGCTGCTCTACTTCTGGAAGAGGGGAAAAACACACTTCCTTCTTTGGGTACTGTTACGTTGACCCTCTGCACCCTCTGCAATTACCAGAATGCCACATCTCACTTCACCATTGTTTTTAGACCAGCAACTCTTCCTCCTGCCTTTATTTCCTCAAGAAAGTCACTTCAGCTCTCTTGTTCTAGCAGGAAATCCCTTTCCTGCATGTGTGTTTTGACAAGAAGCATGCAGGATTGGAAGTGCACTGGTGAAACATGGACCCTTTGAACCCTGATAGGCGGTATGAGAATCAAACAACACTTATGAGCAAGTCAAGACACTTTCTTTTTTTTCCCACAGGATTGAACACCTATGTTGTCTATAGTATTGATCTTTAATTAGTCCCATGCTAAACATATCCCTCCAAGACATATCAGCTCTGCTTAGCCACATGCTAAGAGAGGAAACACACTTTTGCCGTTGGTCAATAAGCTACACAACTATAATAGGGATGCAATGACTTCTAAAAAAGTTTTAATGTCCTTTATACTTTTACAAGTTCAAAACATGGCAACTGCTGGAAACAAATTATTCTGCCAAATAATAGTTCATTTGACTAACTGTTAGCTGTTTGTGTTTGCCAAACAATAAGAGTCTAGCAACTATCTGCATTTTACGACAGCTTAAAACACTGCTCATCTCTTCACAATATAAATTATAATTATAATATAAATCTTTTTAACAGCTGATGTACATCATAATTTAAATGCATCATGTTGTTTAGCAAAACAACAACTGTAAACGGCATGCGGTTTACTAGCAGGCTAATGGATCATATTACCAAATTGAAAAGTTGTTTATTGTGAAAATGAACATTAATTAATCAAATTCGTATTGCTCATTTGTGTCTTTTGTCATATTGCTGTTTGGAACTACTTTGTCCTGCCCAGTGTCACCCTTTAACCCATTGTTAATGCATGGCTTGTCTTGGTTTATTTTTTTTAATAACATATACAGGTCATTTGAAGTTGCTCTCCTTCTTGTAGTATAAAGGCAGTGGTCCTTATTGTTATGCATGTGGTGTTCTCTGTCTACGATCTTAACCAGCCCTAACACAGCATGTTAATTACTGTGCAAGTCATTTAGAAGATTACTCCATGAACTAAGCATCACTATAGACATTTTAATGTAATGAAACAGGTTAATTGAGTTGTTAGTTGGACTGGGCCTTATATCACAGTATAAATAATTATATATCATGAAAATAATATTTATATCAATGTAATTATTGCCAGTGACCCTACAGAAAATAAGCGATTTGGAGAATAAATGGATAGATGAATATAATTATTTTGTTTATGTAATGGTTTATATTTTTGTGATTTATATTGGATTATAGTGTAAATTGAAATAATTTACAAATTACATTTTTTTTTAGTGGCAATTTAATGGACACAGATCAAAAACAGATTCAGTTTTAATCAAAAGACTTACAAGTTCTTGTCTTGAATTGTTTAGGACTTGTAAAGTCCTATATATAATACAAAATAATGTAAAGAAGTCCTGTCCACTTTAGCCAAATAAATATACTGTATATAGCACATTATGAACAATGCTTTTTACCTGGTATAGACCACCCAGCCTTATTCATTAGCATATATTATACTTCTATACTATATATTAGTGGTCTCAACAAAAATGAGTGTTTGCAATTGCTTGTCAGAGTTGCGAGGAGCTTTCTTCATTGTCAGACTGTACCTGTAGTCTATCTTTCTGAAGAATGAGTGCAGAATAGCCTTACTGTACTCAAATTTTGAAAAGATTTGGCGTGAAAAGAATGATCCGGAAGAGCTTAAGTCAATGTTAATCCTATCTGTCTGCCCCCCCCGCCTTCTGTCTTTCTTTCTCTTTTGCTCGCTCCCACTTCCTCTCATTTCCTCTGCATCCCGACTCCCTTGTGTATAGGTTGGAGAGGGATCTTTGACAGTTGTGCTGTTTTCAGCAGTAGAGGGATAGCTTTTCAAAAGGAACTAATATCTCAATTTGTATTCTGAAAAGCCTCTCAGAGCCTTGTAGGAAGCTTGGCATATTTTGCCTACATTATCAGTTCTCAAAACCCGCTGGGTTTTCCTTTTTTTTTTTTTTTTTTTTTTATGGATTGATTCATTGATCAAAACTTTGATTAATAAAGTTAATACACCATACACTGTTTTTAATATGTTTTTTGTTTTCTATTGTTTTTATTATTATGATTATATCATATTTTTTAACAAATTTTTATAGTTTTTTTTCTTATTTCTCAAAAAACATACATCATAGTATCATTGAGATATTACTGTAAGTATTGTAGTATTTTAGTGTTATTTATTCATATCTTCTTTATGCACCAAGAGCTTGTAACACTTCAAAGAGAAAGGAAAAATTGAAATCGCATCATATGACACCTTTAATATTCTGAATCTGTATATTTTCCGTTTTCATTTTAATTATAGTGTTATTTATTTTTAGTAGTTTGTCATTTTTTGTCACATTTTTGCGTGCCTATATAGTGTTTATTCATTTTTATTTCAGTTTTAGTGTGTTATTTTATTACATGAAGTTAAATTAAAATTAGCTGAAATAAAAAGTTATATAATATTTTACAAAATGTGTTTTGCCCCATTATTTACATCATTTTTCAGCATCCCGTTTGCTATCATTAAATTGTATTATATTGACCACTTTGATCTCTAGTTATCTATATGAATTGGCCTTTTTAAAAGCCATATCAGTTGATCTAAACAGGCAGATTATTATGTACCTTAATCTAAAACCTATTTGCTCACTTCATTCCTCAAACAAATTTATTCTGTCTTCATGGACATGGATGCTCTCTTTGTTGTTTCACATAAAGCGGAGGCTGCTTAACCCAGTCTCAGCCTTTCCATAATGAGCATCTCTTGTTCCTAAAATGCGCTCTGGGTGATGCTGAGGCGTCCCTTGATGTGACCCTGTTACCACAGTGACGTAATGACGCTCGGTTTTCCTATGATGATTGGTGGTTACTCTAACGACGGGACGTGGCAACACCTGAGCTTGTTTTTGTCAGGCATTACATCACCGGGGATGATGTCATCAGGGGGTTGTTTTGGTCCCTGTGCATAGCTGGAAGCCATCCAAAATTTCACTCGCTAATGCCTATCTGTATCTTCACACCCACATCACTTCTGAAGGAACAAACATGCAAGCTGGCTGTTTCTATTTGATACGGTAGTGAAATGCTTATGTCTAAGCATAAACAGTTAAAGACTTTATCACTTTATTGCACATAATTAGCATTTCATTGTATTAAATTGGTATAAAGCCTTTGATGCAACCATTAACAACACACATTTAATGAAAATATATTTTCTTGAGCAATTATTCCTTTCAAATTTTTCCTTTTAATGTTTTAGGTTATTTTTACCATTAGGTTTATTATTTTTAATTTTATTATTTGGTCATACTATTATAAACCATTTGATGTATGCAGATAATTTGGTGATTTTTTTGTCCATATAGTGCTGGTCTTCAACAGTTACTGAGGATTTGTTCTCGATATGGTTCAGAGTTTGATATTAAATATAATGCCAAAAAGAGTAATATTATGATTGTTAGGAGTAGGGGGGACAGGAAACTGACATTTCCCCAAAATGAAAATTAGGCTGCGTTTTACTCACCCCCGATGCATCCTAGGTGTATATGACTTTCTTCTTTCAGACGAATCCAGTCGGAGTTATATTAAAAATTGTCTTTGATCTTTCAAGCTCTATCATTGCACTCAGCGGGTGTTGCAGTGCTTTGGTTCAAAAGACGTGAAATAAAAAGCACCTTTCCATTAAATAAAGTGTCTCACACGGCCCCGGGGGGTGAACAGAGGCCTCCTGTAGCGAATCGATGCGTTTTTGTAAGAAAAATATCCATATTCAAAACGTAATAATCACTTTAATCTAGCTTGTGCTCACTGTTGTAAACGGAAGCAGTTCCGGGGGAATTATGTATGAGGTCAGCTTTGCGCATGCGCCGCTCAGAAGTGACGCATGCGGAGAGATCGAAACAAAACAACGGTCACTAATTAGAAGTACAAAATGAGGATTTGTAAAGAAGAATGTCGGAGGATTTCGATATAAGCCAAGAGGAGACTGGTTTTCCTTTGCTAAAGTAAGGAAACTTTGCTTCTTTTGATTCTGTAAACAAACGTTGGTTTTCACGAGACGCACCGGCGCATGCGCAACGCTGACCACATACGTCATGCTCCCGGAACTGCTTCTGTGTACAACTGTTTGCGCAAGCTAGATTCAAGTGATTATTACGTTTTGAATATGGATATTTTTCTTACAAAAACGCATCGATTCGCTACAGGAGGCCTTTGTTCACCCCCCGGAGCCGTGTGAGACACTTTTTTTTGTGGAAGGGTGCTTTTTATTTCACGTCTTTTGAACAGAAGGAATGCAACACCCACTGAGTACAACGATAGAGCTTGAAAGATCAAAGACAATTTTTAATATAACTCCGACTGGATTCGTCTGAAAGAAGAAAGTCATATACACCTAGGATGCTTCGGGGGTGAGTGAAACACAGCATAATTTTCATTTTGCGGTGAACTAACCCTTTAATGTAGCTTATAATGATGGTATGCGATTGCTGCTTAAGGTACAAAGATGGAGCAGCGCAAGCCAAATGTTTGTCAGTGCTGGTGTGCCAACCTGCGCTGCTGTGTTGCGTAATCTCATGTACAGATGTATGTGTAGGTTTTCAGAATCTGTAAACAGTATAATTTTAACACTGACAAACTTTGCACTAAGTTCAGTCAGGCTTTTTTCAAATATGTGGAATCATTGGCGTTTTAGTACACATGTAAATATGTGATATTGTGGTTTTTGTCCTTGTGTGTGTTTTTGTATGTTGTTATTGGTGTGTCTTTGTTTGGACCGAGTGTGTCCTTAATAAAGTTTTGATAACCATTATTTTTACTATAAAGGTTATTGTTAATATACTTTTTACTATTGTGTGTGTATGTATTTCATTAGCATAATATATGAATATTTGAATAATAAGTCATCTGATTGGCTGTCTGTTGGCCTATTGTCCTTGAATGGATTGTTCATATTTTTCTTTGTTATTCAAATTCTCATTATCATATAGTGTCAGTCCAGGGCACAGCTAGATATCACAGCTCACCTCTCTGTGAAACAATGAGCACTTTATACTGGATGGACAGATGATTGATTGGTTGAATTATAACATTTACTGTATGTCTTTATTTTGACTGACAGAGAGAGAGATGGACCTTTAGGGAAGTGTGCGTGTGTGTGTGTGTGTGTGTGAAGGGTGAGCTCACTTCCGTCATCACAAAGCTAAAGGGTTGTGTGTGGGTGGGGCTGTCAGTCGCCCAGAGGGGGTAACCGGAGTGTGTGTGTTTGGTGGGGGTGGGGAGTGAATTGGCAGCGTTGTCATAGTAACACAGAGGCTGTCAGAGAGCCATGTGCTCTGCGCTTCTGTCGTCTGCTCCCGTCTTCCATATCTCCGTCTCTCTGTCTATTTTTCTTCCTCTCCAGCCTTCTCTCACACTCTCACACCCAAACCGACCAGGAAATGGCTCTCCTCCACGGTTGCCATGCCAACTGCCTGCAGCCCTGGTGGTGAGTGGAGGGGAGCGTGATAATGACATTACTCTCACTGGGCTAACTGTGCTCATCCTTTATTTCTCTTGTCTTTCCATCCCTCTCTTCCTCTCTGCTCCCCACCACCATTCAGCTCTCTCTCTCTCATCCTCTCTTATTTCCATATCTGCACCTCACCCGTTGCATGCTCTTTTATTCTCATTTTCTCATCAGCACTCTCTTGATCTCTTGTAGTGTCTGTGTGAGTATGTGCGTGTATGTATATGGGTAATTCACATGAAATACTTTTGATAAGTTGACATGTCCTGCTCAACGTGCTATGTTCCATCTAAAACTATTTTAAAAGGTATTTCTTTGCATGGTGCTAGCAACACCAAGGTCATAGGTTTGATTCACAGGGAATATACATCAATTTAATACATAAATGTAAGTGTAACTTGCAACACACACACACAAACAAAATTATAAAACTAACAAAAAATATAATTATATGGAAAAATTACAGAGATGCTCGTATTAAAGGATTAATTCACTTCCAGAATAAAAATGTCCTGATAATTTACTCACCCCCATGTCATCCAAGATGTTCATGTCTTTCTTTCTTCAGTCGTAAAGAAAGCTGAGGAATAGGGGTCTTACCTAGAGAAACGATCTGTCGTTTTCTTAAAAAAATTACAATTTATATACTTTTTATCCACAAATGCTTGTCTTGCACTAGCTCGACTTCACGCATTACATAGTCATGTTGGAAAGATCACGTGTGACGTAGGCTGAAGTACCGGCCCAGTGTTTACAAAGTGAATGTGCAAACAAAGTCAAATGCCCTTTACAAAAAAGGTAAAACAACGATGTCAGACGATTTTGAAGTTGGAGGAGAAAATTAATTTTTTTAGTTTTTCGTCCTACCCTACCTTTTTGAACCGGAGTACACAGACGAAGAGCTAACCACGCGTGACCTTTCCAATGTGAAGATGCGCTTTTGTGGTTAAAAAGTTTATACATTTTAATTTTTTTAGAAAATGACTGATCGTTTCGCTAGATAAGACCCTTATTCCTCGGCTGGGATCGCGTAGAGCTTGAAACTGCAATTTGGACTTTCTTCCCACTGGCCACCATTATATGGAGAAAAATCCTGGAATGTTTTCCTCAAAAGCCTTAAAGGTGCAATAGGTGATTGTCTTCAGAAACATTTTTTGTTATGCTGGTTAAAAGTCTCTTCACATCCCGATAGCAATCATTAAGTTAAGTGGTCTAAATGTATTTGTCTGTATTTATATATTATGTGGAAGGCATAGGATCAAGAAATGTTCGTCCAATCAAAATCAAAATCCAACTTCATTTTTGAAATGGTAAGCAGTTACAGAACCTAACTTTCCTTATACATATTAATGTTAACCCTGCAGATGTTATGCGTCAACTACCCATATGCGTGTCGGTGTGTACGTGTGTAGTATAGCAGGCACCAGTGGCGCTTTTTCAACATCAATGAGGGAGGGAGGAGGTTCCTATTCAAAGCCCCCTCTCTTCCTCCCCCTCCACACACACTCACAAACACACACTCTCTCTTACACACACACACACCCCCCTGCTTTGGACACAAATGAACCGGGAGTGTTTAACAAAGACAGTCTGGATGCGTGAGGTTGGTTCTCTGGTCACAGCCTCGGCTAATGGTGCATAAAGCCGTTTGCGTGGAGACAAGAGAGACAGAGGAAGAGGATGGGGAGGGAGTGAAAGTGCTGTCAGCCATTTTTGCCTTTTTTCCCCTCATTTTTTATAACGCCGTCGATCGGCATTGGTCATCACTGGTGGGAGAGTCTTACCTAATTACCTGAAACGGAAGATTGGGTTTTTGCTCATCCCTGCTTGGATTTCTCATCCTTTTGCACTGTGTTTCTCCTTTTATTTTAATTTCATCCCCTTTTTGTGGACCTAGTGGATGGACAGATGCCGTGTTCACCTGACAAGGAAAAACATTGATTTTTTTTTTTTTTTGGACTGGGAACCGTGTTGTTCGAATTTAGTGCATCATCTCTGGTGAACATACTCTCTCCCCCTCCTTCCCCGGGAAAGATTCTCCTCTTCTCCCCTGCAGGAGGGGGGAGAAAATACGGGAGACAGGGGAAGACTCACTGGAGGGGGGAGAGAGGGAAAGATTAGTGGGAACCAGCAGGATGCTTAAATTTCGCCCTGGCTCTGCACCTCCATTATGAAGCCATTAGTTAGTAGTGGCGGCCATGGAGTCTCCAGCCAGGCTGATAAAAGCCCCGTAAGTATCGACCTTACATTGCTAGCTCTCTCTCCTCAAAATACTACCAGCATTCGCTCATCAGATTAGCCTGATGTGCCGAACATGATCAGGATGGACGGGAACAGCGTTAGATGCATTGAATGGCTAACGTTACAGTCATTGCAGAAAGATAAATTAGCTTTATATGGTTTCAAAAGGCATATTTCTGTATCTCGAACACCGTTTCTTGGAATTCATAGCTTGGTTTTGATGCTCAGCTATTTAAAGGGTTAATTGCATGTATGCAGATCTGTTTTAATTGACATTTCATGCAAGTCTAGTGTAGCGCTGTGTTGTATCGCTCGACTATATTGTTTTATGTATATCTATATTGTATCACTTGGAATATTGTTTTATGAGAGGCTGTTGAGAGCCACGACCTCATTCATCCGCTGCTACTGTAATGTGTGTCAGTGTGTGAAGGCAGCCATGTGCACACCGCCCCCCGTCACCCTGCACACGCTCAGACGTGTGTGTACTGGATGATGAAATGGCCAAGATCGTGCTGTGCTTGTCACAGCTATTGGGAATCAGTTTTAAATTTAAATGGCTTTATGATGACTGTGTGTGAGCATTTGAGTGTGGGAGGAGTTATGGCATTTACATTTACATTTAGTCATTTAGCAGACGCTTTTATCCAAAGCGACTTACAAATGAGGACAATAAAAGCAGTCAAAACTAACAAAAGAGCAACAATATATAAGTGCAAATGACAAGTCTCGGTTAGCCTAACGCAGTACACGTAGCAAGGTGTATATATATACATATATATATATATAAGTTGAGTGTCATCAGCATAGCAGTGATATGAAAAGCCATGTTTCTGAATGACAGAACCTAGTGATGCCATGTAGACAGAGAAGAGAAGTGGTCCAAGTACTGAGCCCTGAGGCACCCCAGTAGCTAGATGTTGCAACTTGGACACCTCACCTCTCTAAGATACCTTGAAGGACCTATCTGAGAGGTAAGACTCAAACCACTGGCGTGCGGTTCTTGAGATGCCATTTTCCAATAGTGTTGACAGGAGAATCTGGTGGTTCACCGTATCAAAAGCAGCAGACAGATCCAGCAAAATAAGTATAGAAGATTTGGAAGCCGCTCTTGCCAGTCTTAGGGCTTCAACAACTGAAAGCAAGGCAGTCTCGGTGGAATGTCCACTTCTGAAGCCAGATTGGTTGCTGTCCAGGAGGTTGTTCTGTGTGAGAAAGGCTGAGACTTGGTTGAATACAACTCGTTCAAGTGTTTTTGCAATGAAAGGTAAAAGGGAAATCGGTCTGTAGTTCTCTAAAAGAGTTGGGTTAAGAGTGGGTTTCTTAAGAAGTGGGGTTATACGAGCCTGTTTAAAATTATGACAACACTGAACGATGCTGTCAGCTCAATATATGTTGCGTTTCATAAAGCTGTTTGTGACTGAACGCATCTTTGAACGCCTCAATGCTTGTTCACATACGTGTGTGTGTGTATGCGAGTGAGTGATCACGATCGGTGGTGTTTGCACACGGGTGGCATCGGAAAGCGATCAGCATTGGACTGCTGAGTGGAATGATGAGCAGTTTTAGCTGTAAATGAATTGATCTTCTGTCAGCCATAATGTGCTAGTGTTCATTTGGCCTTGTGCAAGCCCTGAAAACATGTGCTGGTCTTCGAACATCTTCATAGACCCTGACATAACAGTGTGTTGCTATGCAACAAATACAACAATTCACTGTGCAAGTTGCAGTGATACTGTGAACAGGTGTTTCTTGTCAGAGTGTGAAGGATTTAGCACAACTAGAAAAATGTATTGACCAATCAGATGTCAGAACCGAATTTATGTTTTTACAATATTATTTTCCCCTAAAGGCATGCTAGTTCACTCGGTGGCCATCTTGGTAACTCCACTGGGCAGCTATTTTCTATCTAGATTTTTTTGTTTTTTAAATGTAAGGCAGGTATTCCACCATAGTGAGCATTTTGATTTCTCCTAATAATTTTTCGACAACTCCTCCTCTTCATACTTTCTTTGATTCACTTCAGTGCAAGAATTTATATTAATTTTCATGCATTCTTCATATTATGTTTTATACACCTCTTCGTTTCATGAAGTTGCGTAGATATGGCTGCTGTTTACAATAGTAACTTCAAATGAAGTCAAAAACTATTTTTTGGTTCCTTAGTATACACACTACTATTCAAAAGTTTGAGGTCAGTAAGAATTTTTTAATGAATAAGTCATTTATGCTCACCAAGGCTGCGTGTATGTGATGAATACATACAGCAAAACAGTAATTTTGTAGAACAGTCAAAATAAATAAATAAAAGTGTGTTGCTAGTATCATACTTTACCTGTTGAGCTGCAGGAATTATACAAAGTCATATAGTTTGTGCTGTAACTGTAGTACAAAAGTTCTTCAAATATAATTTGGCCATTGTTCCTCTTTTTGCAAAAGTCTTCAGTTTTTAATAATGTTTTTATGCAAAAGAAAAAAGATCTCTACTAATTTGCAGTTGCTAATGTGTGTACAGAGCTCTTTTTTAAGACCTAGGACGCATGCTGTTTATCATCATTTAGTTGCATCTTTAAGGAGATCAGAACTTGGAGAGTTTAATTGTGGACACTCTTTCATTGAATATCAGGAAGTTGTCGTTTTCCTTAGCTTTATTCCCTACATTAGCGTAGTAAATATATTGGCGTGTGTTTGTGAGAATATCGGTTCTGTTTAATCTGACGCCCAGCCGAAGCTCTTTAATCTTTTGATCCTCTCAGCTCAGGAAAGTGAGAGGCCCCTAGAGCGATGCTGAGGATTATGGGATAGGTTTGCAGCTTTGAGTCCTCCAGCGTCAGCCCTTTTTTTTATAATGTCACACCTTTTGCTTTGACGGACATGAGCTCATCACACGCATATAAGCTACAGGTTCACACATCCACACCTTAAATGCGTAACAGCAGGTAGGGTTTTGTTAGAAACAAGTATGCATGCAATTGTGCATAAAAAATAAGCTTTCCTACCTTCATAAAGCAATTTTTTGTTGCACTCTTGTCTGGTTATGTAGGTCATTAAGACTGCAGTATCTTTTTTGGACTTGCATTCATACAGATAAGTGTGAAAGGTCAATGTTGCCTCAAGCCCATTCATTTATTTACAAACTCCCACAAGAGTGATATTTGGGACCCCTGTGAGTTTAGCGTGCTGTCTGTGACCTGTGCGCTGTTTGACTAAAAGCCTCTTGGGTTAATTGACTGAGGCCTAACCTAAATTGTGTGGTAGGAGAGTTAAGTCTTTATTATGTGCAACAGTGACATGAAAAGGGCACTTAAAGGACAGAAGCGGACCCCTGGGTGGGCACGGAAGGCAGGCAGGATATTGCTATTGACACATGTATATCGACTGCTGTCACTACCAACATTTTGTCCAAATTATGTCTTTGCATACCAAAGATGTATGTAGAGTCAAAACGGGCTGGGCTTTTGCTGATAAATGGAACAATTTTGGTCATTTTTTTTTATTTGAGTGTTTTTAATTTTGCCCTGAGGAGCTTATGCTACCATTAATCCTTTGCTGGACTATTTTCTTTTTTTTTGTGATGAAAAAATGTAGATGTAGAATCATGTATGTAGAATCGTTGGGTAAAATATAATTTTCTATTTACTGCTTTAACCACCCCCACCTTAGAGAATAAACGTCATTAGTCTTCAATGCTCTGTTTCTTGCTCCGTGAACCACCTCATAAAATGAACTGTGTATGTTAGCAGGTTGTATCTTTGGAAGGAGATAATATTTATGTGTTGCCTGTGGCGATGAGATTTATGAAACTGAAGTATTTTATAAGAAGATCATACAAAGTTTTAGGAAGATAAATTAAACATCATGTACAATTTGTGTAATATTCAGGACTTGGAACATTTTGTAATATTTTATTCTCTTCTTCAGTCATAAGCCGACCCACAGGGCCAAATCTGGAGATTCCTGCAGAATTGGAACAGCTGTTGTTATTGCACAAAGTTCCTCTTTTCCCCTGCTAACTGTTTTGGCTAATTTAATAATACTCTCAGCACAGTCTAACATTTTACCATGTTTAAATCCATTCTGCAGATTTTCCAGCTCAGAAAATTAGGTGATGGGCCTAAAACAAGGTGTTCTTTCACGTTTCTCAAGTCTATCACCATCCTTCTCCTTAGATGCACCTGAAGAACATTTAAAAATATCAGTGACTTTCCACTTCAAACAAAAATATATTTGTCTGTTCTTAAACGATGTACATGTATTTCTGTAGAAAGCTCTTGTCATCGTAATGAAGATGATGTTAAAATACTCTGTGCAGTTGAAACTCCTGTGGGAAGCATCACGTGCAAATCACCCTCATTTACAAACAAAAAGACACCTTGAAAAATTGCATCGCTCAGTTGTTTCTCCGCTCAGTGTAAGCTGGTAACTGCTTCATTGTTCCCTGCTCATTTCTATGACAGCAGGGAGGAAAGCCCATGTACACTCCTGAGAAGTGAATTTACTGGCGTGGTGGATGTTTTGATGGCTCCTTTCTGCAGTGGAAGCGAGAGGAGAGCTGATGTGTGTTTCATAGCTGACAGCTCTGTGGCCATCCAGGACTGTCCGGGGAATAGCCTTGAGGAACACAAGCGAAGGGATGTGGAGGGAGGATTGAGGTGCTTTGCTGATATCACAGCGCCTTTATTTTAAGTGCTGAATGCACCCGCTGACCTGACCTGCATACTGAACCATATCACTCTTAGTGTGTACTGGTGCTTCAAGAACCCTAATTAAAAGGGTCATATGATGCGATTTCACGTTTTTCTTTGTCTTTTGAGTGTTAAAAGCTGTTCATGCATACAGAAGATCAGTAAAGTCGCAAAGATTAAAGTCTCAAACCCAAAGAGATATTCTTTATAGTGAACGCTCAGCCACGCCCTCCTAAAACGCCTCGTTCAAACACGCCCCCGCATATCTACGTCACTGTGTGGGAAGATTTGCATAACACCGCCCAAATGTATACGCAAAGAAAGAAGGCGTAACTTTTATTCTCGCTGTAGTATTTTTGCCACTGCCGCCATGTCGTGGAGACGCTGTGTGATTCGTTGCGAAAGCCAAACTACTTTGTTTGGCCTTCCAAAAGAGGACACAACTAGAAATCAGTGGTTACGTTTTATTTACAACACTGTTCCAGAACAGCACAACCCAAATATTCGAGTGTGTGCAGCGCATTTTACGGAGGAAAGTTTCCTGAACCTGGTAAGGGGCGTAACATTTCTGTCACACG
>NW_015644627.1:42659-45787 GCF_001515625.1 Sinocyclocheilus rhinocerous | reverse complement strand
CATATCTACGTCACTGTGTGGGAAGATTTGCATAACACCGCCCAAATGTATACGCAAAGAAAGAAGGCGTAACTTTTATTCTCGCTGTAGTATTGTTGCCACCACCACCATGTCATGAAGATGCTGTGTGTTTCGTTGCGAAAGCCAAACTACTTTGTTTGGCCTTCCAAAAGAGGACACAACTAGAAATCAGTGGTTACGTTTTATTTACAACACTGTTCCAGAACAGCACAACCCAAATATTCGAGTGTGTGCAGCGCATTTTACGGAGGAAAGTTTCCTGAACCTGGTAAGGGGCGTAACATTTCTGTCACACGCTTGCGGTATTCTGCCAATCACAACGCACTAGATAGCCGGCCAATCAGAGCACACCGCGCTTTTCAGAACGATGAGCTTTGTAAAAATCGATGCATTTCAGAAAGGCGGGGCATAGAGGAGCAACAATAATGTACAGTATGTGGAAAAGAATGTGTTTTTTGAACCTTAAACCACATAAACATTGCATTACACCAAAATTACATTGCATTACAAAAATTTTTTAGCAACTTAATATGACAACTTTAAGTACGATTTTCTTTTTTCTAACTTCGGTTCTGTCTTTCATTTGTTTTTCCTTTTGTTCTGTCTTTCGTTTTTGTTTTTCCTTCCGTTTTTTTTTGTGCTTGTTCTTGCTTTCTCTTTCGTTTGTTTTTTTCTTTTGTACTCTTGCGTTTGTTTTTTCATTCATTTGATCTCTTTTGTTTTTGTTATTTTGTTTTTCTTCATACATCCATTGTCACATTCTGTTTTTCTGTTGTCTTTTGTTAATTGTTGTTTGTTTGTCATTTGTTTTTTTCTTTTTGTTTTCTTTTTTAATTTGTGTTGTATATTTATTCATTTGTCTTCTCCTTTGCTCTGTTTGTTTGTTTTTTTAGCTCTCTTTCATTTGTCCCATATTTTGTTATTTATTTATTTCATTCTTTTACTTTTTACTAGTTCATTCTATTCTTTCTATTCTATTCTTTCTTTCTTCCTCTTATGTTGTCTCTCTGCTTTTAGGTGTAAATAGCCCCAATTAATATGGATGAGTTGCCATGGCAATAGATTAATATAATGAATTTGTGTATGTGAGGAGGAATATTCATCAACACATTAGTGTGTTAACACACCTTTAGCCTCACAGCACACCAAACAGCAGACATCTACCTCCATTCCCCCTGTTGCTGAACCAGTATTGGTACAGATAGTGTCTTGCAAATATATAGTTTTCCTTATCTGCTCCTATTCCATCTATATGGTTGTTTTTTCTTTGTTCAAGCTCTCCGTCTCCTGGAAGAATTGGCTGCATTTCCGGCATGTATATGATTATGGGAGTGGAAATTAGGTCAGATGCATTTTTGTATGAAAGCTATACTCAGCCACAGTTGGCTGAAGACATCCAATAGCCCCCCAAAAAAAGCAATTTCACTCGTGAACACATACACACACAAGCACACACGCAGACACAATCGGGAGCCAACTGAATGAGCTTTATCGCAATGTGGCCGTGTGTGTACGTGTGTGTGCACTCTAATATTAGCTGAAATTGGTTCTTAGCTCCTTATCTCAGTGCTGTTGTCAGTGCCTTTCCTCTTGCACAAGCCCCCCCACACACATGCTTTGCTCTTGCAGCCACACCCCTTCAAATATGTACAGAGCGTTGTTGCCACAAAGGAGCTGCTTGCTCACACTGAACCAGAGGAAATAAACATGTCACATGCATATTGTGTAGCCTTCGACTATACAGTGTCTTTCTTTCATTAATTATGAGATATTTGTTTTCCTAATGATTTTTTTTTGTGTGTGTAGATATGAACCAGCCTTGTTCTTGCTGTAAGCCAAGATAGTACTACAGTGCCAAGGCTCTCTTGCATTCGAAATATAATCAGAAATGTAATTTTCTCTATAGCTTCAGTCCAAATTTAGCTTCTGGGAATCAATGTATAAGCATACTTAATAGCAGGCTTGTGGAAAATATACAGGACTGTGGAAAATATGAGTCTTTATTTGTTCGTATGGCTTATATATTCCAAGTCTTTTGAGGTCATATAATGGCTTGTGTGAGAAACGGCTTGTCGACACCCATTAGCGTTAGCAAATGAGCTGTGCTATTCTGTTGAAGGAAAATAGGGAAACCCTGCATTAAATGTAACTGACCTGACTGACATTTTGTTGCATTTGATGGAACTGTGGATCGTGTGGAGGGGAAAATTGCCCCTGTTTAAGATATTGTCTGGTCGTGTTTTAGCTCTAATAAAACATTGAATGTCTCTGAGGCCTGGTTTCACCAAAAAATCCTTGAGAGGATCAGAAACATCAGACTGAAGATGTGATGAATAAAGGATAGAGTAGTGGACTGCAGCTTACCACAAAACTGACATTACTTTGAACTTTAGCAGAAAAGACAAACTGCAATCTGTGACATTTAGAAGTCAAATGAAGTCCAGATCAGAGCTTCTTTACTTTTAGTCTATTTCTGTTGGCTTTGAGGCCATATATGTGATCAAAAGGTTGAGTAAATTAACAGATATGCTACTGATTGGCTGTCACAGTTATTAGCTGCATTGCAGGTTGCATATGGATTATTATGGTCAAATGTATATCCTGACGCTCTATTTGTTTGTTCCATATGCAGCTGCCGGCAGACTTCAGCAGATTACACCTGGCAGACGGGATTCACCCCCAGGTGACACACGTTTCCTCCAGCCACTCAGGATGTAGCATCACCAGTGATTCTGGGAGCAGCAGCCTGTCGGACATTTACCAGGTAACAACACCTAGCCATCGGGTAACGTAGGTTTAGCAGCTTTGTGGCAGTGCCATCACAATGTGACACATACTTTATGATCTGAACTGACAGCAGTCAACAGTTTTTACTGTCTTATGCTGCAAAGACTAATGCAGCTAGGAATAATAAAGTAATAGTTTACTCAAAAAGCAACTTCATTTCTTGGCTCACATGTTGTTCTGTGTAACCCAAAAGGAGAAGTTTTGAACAGTCTCACTGCTCAGTAATTAGTTCATAGTAACCATGTCAGTTAAGCTTCAATCTACCCAAAACACACACAGACACACACACACACACACACACACACACACACACACAGACA
>NW_015644627.1:37524-42453 GCF_001515625.1 Sinocyclocheilus rhinocerous | reverse complement strand
CACACACACACACACACACACATACACATACATACCGATCAAAAGACTGGGGTCAGTCATTTTTTTGAAAGAAGTCTCATATTTTTACCAAGGCTGCACTTATTTGATCTAAAATGCAGTAGAAACAGTAATATTTTTAAATAAAATTAAAAATTTAATAATAATTTAAAATGATTGCTATTAAAATGTTCTCATATATTACAATGTAATTTATTCCTGTGATGGCAAAGCTGAATTTTCAGCAGTCATTACTCCAGTCTTCAGTGTCACATGATCCTTTAGAAGTAATTCTAATTTGCTGATTTGGTGCTCAAGAAACATTTCTTATTATTATCAATGTTAAAATCAATGTTGTGATTTTCAGGATTCTTTGAATAGAAAGTTCAATAGCATTTATTTGAAATAAAATAATTATAAATGTCTTTACTGTCACTTTTGATTAATGTGTCCTTGTTGAATATAAGTAAATTTATTTCAAACAAATATACATATATATGGAACAACACCTAATTTAGATTTTTTTTTGGGTGAGCCATTTCTTTAATGTGCATGCAAATTTCATCCCTCTTTTTTTATTTCTTTCATTTATATTGTATTCATTTGGCAGATGCTTTTATCCAAATCTTCGTACAATACATTGAAGATACATATTTTATCAGTATACATGCTCCCTGGTAATCAAACCCAAGACTTCTGTCACTAAAGATTTGTCACTATAACTAAACCTGAGCCAATGACATGTGAAACTGAGCCAATGAGATTAAAGCAGAAGGACCCCCACATTTACCTTATATATCTGTGCCCGTCTACAAAATGTGTATGTTTGCCTCTATTAATATTATTAATAGTGTTTGGCTTGGTATTTGCCTGGCTGTTTAATTGATTTCCTTGTCTGATGTGTTTGCGGATTAAAGACGTATGGGACATAATTCAGTTTATGCAGTGTCCGTGATCCTGGCCTGATGGCCATCTGTTAAAGGCTCATTAACAGCTGGACGGTGTCCTCGTGAAAAGAGGTTTTGATCTCCCTGCTTTACACCTCGCTTTACTACAATTCTCCTCACCTCTCCTCGTGATCCACGTCTCGTAAAATGTAAAACAACAGCAGGCTGAGTGGAATGTTGTTCATATTAAATGGATGGTTTAAAATCTAAATTCTGATTGCGTGTGTTTGAAGCTGTTGAAGCTGCACAATATTTTATTCATGTGTCTGCCTACAGTTAAAGGGTTAGTTCACCCAAAAATGAAAATTCTGTCATTAATTACTCACCCTTGTGTTGTTCGAAACCCGTAAGACCTTCGTTCATCTTCGAAACACATCATCAAAAATATCTTAAATTTTGTTCCGAAGATGAACGAAGGTCTTGCAGGTTTCGACACGAGGGTGAGTAATTAATGACATAATTTTAATTTTAACTAACCGTTTAAGCTAATTAACTGCTGTATGTAATTATATTACATATACACTGAACAAAATTATAAACGCAACACGAAAAATGGGGGCAAAAACAAAAGTGTTGCGTTTATAATTTTGTTCAGTTTAATTATAGAATTGTTCATTAATTATTGTTGTTAACACAGTTTATAATTTATTGAACATTAGTGTCTTTTATCATATTGCCAATTTATAAAACCAATAACGCACAAAAAGTGGTGCATCATGTCTAAGAACAGCCCATACCCATGGCCAAATTACTGCAATGCACAGGCTCTTGTGACTTGTTGCTTTTTTTGAAATCAGAATTGGTGGCAGTTAATGTTTGTTGTGGTTTTGGAATGCCAAGGGAAAGGAAATGTAGATGTTTAAATTAGCTAAATTACTATATCATAAATAAATAAAATAAATAAATAAAATTGTACTGACTCGAATTTTTTTTAATAATATTAAAAATATCTGTATGACATTATATTCTGCAGTTCTTCCCTGTTGTACCGAATATCTATACTTTTCAAATTATCATATCGAAGTTAGAAATTCAAATTAACATTCTCATAGAATTGTGACAAAATTAATTTTGTAGGGTGCCACAAGTTTGTTAAAATTTCCAAAGGGTGCTGCGACTAAAAAAAGGTTGGGAAACACTGTCCTACAGTACCTCAGGCCTCTTTTGTTAAGAGTAATGGCCCATATCCTCAATGCAGCTGTCAAAGCGGTCACTTTTTGTCTTTTTCTGTTTTTTTTGTTGTTTTTTTTACATTTGAATAAATAATGATGCTGGTTCTTCAGGGAGGCTTGAAAGCATTGATCCAAGAATAGTCCTGTTAAAAAATTAATGTTCCCTTCACGATCATCTTAGCTGCCCAAACAGTGCTATAGATTGCACCAGACATGGCAGTTTGAAAGATAAATCAGTCCCTTTATCAACTACAATGTATTAACAGCCCCTATGTTTGTCTTCACTGATTAGCTCTTAAATGGTTTATATAAGGGAGGCCAGCTCGACTCCTGCTTTGCCTGCATCATTGGTGGTGTTTGATTCTTGTTGAAGTACAGCAATTAAACTTTTTGAACAATCCCAAAGTGGTGTAGTTGGTTTATCAATATGTGACTTGAGTGTGATATGTTTGGTTTCTTCAAGCTTATCTGCCAGAGACATAATGATCTGAAGCGAGTCATCAATATAACGGTGTCTGGATGAAAATGTAATGTAATGTAAATCCCAAAAGGTTCAGCTAATGGGTGACTGCTTAGTGTATTGATTTTAAGATCTTAAAACCGCATTAATCAACAGTCATTGATACCTTTCCTCAACAAGATTGCTGTTATTTAAGCACATAGATTTCAGTCATCATGCACCAGTGACTTACTGCTTTGGGAATGCATATTTAATTCATAGTTGAGAGCAGGGAATACTGGGATTTCCTGCGATTTAATGGATGCAGCATTTGAGATTCTGTCATTGTAGTTGGTAAATGCTGCTCATAGATCTGTGTTTGTTTTAACTCCAATCTGATCTCCGGGACAAATGTGTGCCACAGGGTTATCGAGCATCTGAGAGCTCATGGAGGTTTTCAGCAGGATTGAGGACCTTAAAGGAACAGTTCATCCAAAATAAGAATCTGTCTTCATTTACTGGTCGTTCCAAAGCAGTATGCCTTTCTTACATTGAACACAATTACACAATTTCGTGCAATTACATTGAGCTGCCATGCTTCAAAAATGACTGCAAAAGAACCATAAAAATGTTTCATATGACTTTTGTGCAAGTCTCTGAAGGCATAAAACTGTTTTTTGTTTTTTTTTTGTCATTTTTTGAGGAACAACTTAGAGAGGTCATATGATGCTTTTTTAAAGATCATTATTTTGTGTATTTGGTGTAACAGAATATGTTGACATGCTTTAATGTTCAAAAAACACATTATTTTTCAAATACTGTACATTATTGTAGGTCCTCTATGCCCCGCCTCTCTCAAACGCTTCGTTTTCTACAAAGTCCCTCCTTCTGACAAGCGCAGTCTGCTCTGATTGGCCAGCTGACCCAGTGCATTGTGATTGGCCGAACACCGCAAGCACTCGTCGGAAATGTAACGCCCCTTACCATAATCGCGAGCTTCATCTTTCAAAATAAATGTAAAGACAGAGCCCGAAAGGGGAACAGAGTCGCGTGACAGACACAGTGATGAAGCTGGTATGTGTTTGCAGTACACAAGCCACGGTTAAGACAGCTGACTCCACTGTGATGTGACCCTGTCTCTCTCTCTCACGCACGCACACTTACTTAAGCTAATAACAAAACAGTAGCTGATTCAGAAGCGGCAGATTGTCATAGCAAAGTCAGAATTACCTCCTCTCCTAGGTTCACGAAACGGTCGTCCATAAAATGCATTGCTGTTCTGTTGTAAGTAATCTTAAAGATTCCTAAATGCATCTACTTCTGGTAGGCCAAATAAAGTGCTTTTGCTTTTGCCTAGAAACACACAGCGTCTCCCTGACATGCTGCTTCAACACTAACTGCTGTTACTGAAACCACGCCTTCTTTCTTTGCTTGCACATTTGGGCGGCATTATGCTAATATTTCCACGTAGTGATGTAGATATGTGGGGGCGTGTTAGAACGAGCCGTTTTAGGGGGGCGTGGCAGAGTCTTATCTCTTTGGTTTTGAGACTTTAGTCTTTGCAACTTCAGGGATCTTATCTATGCACAATCAGCTTGTAACACTCCAAAGAGAAAAGAAAACTTGAAATCGCATCATATGACCCCTTTAAAATTTAAGTTATTTTCTTGAATTTAAGTTGATAATCACCTTTAGAGAGCTGTTAACTGTTGACCAGATCATTGTGTCATTGAATTCAACTTGAGAACCAGATCAGTCCAATTATTGAATTATTTAGACTAGTTTTGTGAATCAAATCATAAAGAGATCGGTTTAAGAAAAATAATTTGTTCAAGAATTAGACTTTGTCACTCCTCTTATGAAAAGATGTCAAGAGTTTTAGTGAATAACAGTTTTGTGTTAAAAACCAAAAAGGGAAATTCAAAAATGAGCGCGTTTACATGCACGTTCTTAAGCCGATTATGCTTAATAAGCCGAAAACGCACTTGGTCATGTAAACGCGGTAACCCGTTTTCTTTTATCGGAATAAGGTCATAAACGGCGTAAGCATAAACTGGTCGCAACAGGTAGTTTTTTGCCTCTTACTCCGATTTCGCACGGCATGTAAACGTAATAACCCGCTTTCTGTCGGCTAATTGAAGTGCGCATGTGTGATACATGACAGGAACGCATCGTTAGTGCAGATTTAAGCGCATCTAGACCGAGCAAACGTCTTGCAGTAAAGAAAGAAGGAAATATATCACAAAAGCAGACTTTTTCATGACTCAGAAAATGATAAAAATGTGTTCTCATCTCGTGCAGCAGAAGTAGAAGTGGTTCAGTCACAATGCTGCATTTATAACTGCATGAGAGGATAATATATGAGCTGTAAGTT
>NW_015644627.1:34399-37475 GCF_001515625.1 Sinocyclocheilus rhinocerous | reverse complement strand
CCATCCATAAAAAAAGTGTCTCACACGGCTCTGGGGGGTGAACAAAGGCCTCCTGTAGTGAATCGATGCGTTTTTGTAAGAAAAATATCCATATTCAAAACGTAATAATCACTTGAATCTAGCTTGCGCCAACAGTTGTACACGGAAGCAGTTCCGGGGGAATTACGTATGAGGTCAGCTTTGCGCATGCGCCGCTCAGAAGTGACGCACGCGGAGAGATCAACAAAAACAACGGTCACTAATTAGAAGTACAAACCTAGGATGACTTGAGGGTGAGTAATTTATGGGCTAATTTTCATTTTTGGGTGAACTAACCCTTTAAGTCATGTAAACGCAGCTTACTTGCGTTGTCAGGTTACTGTTGTGCATGTAAACGGGGAAAACTAGTTATTTTAATAAGCTGATATTTGTGAGTTATCAGCTTGCATGTAAACGTGCTCAATTAAACTTTTTGATACTATTATGATTTTTCTATGCTGCTTTTTGATTAAAAATCCAAAAAGCTTCAATCCCCATTCACTGTACTTGCAATGAATATACTCTCCATCATTTCTCCTTTTGTGTTCTGGGAAAAAAAGAAAGTCATACTGGTTTGGAATGACATGAGGGTGAGTAAATCATGACAGAATTGTTATTTTTAGGTGATCTATTCCCACAAGTAATTTAGACCTCTTTAAGAGGGATGCTTATGTGATAGATAACTCTCGTTTTTATATTAGTGCATTTTGCCAGCTGCCACCACCATCCTCCCCCACTCCCCTGTCCCCACCCTACCAAAAAAGAGCCCAGCTTCACATCTCCCCGCCCTATGTGCCCTCTGAGTGGCTGCTTTCAGCACCGTCTGAATATTTGATGAGTAATACAGGTCATTTAAGTCAAAATGACATGCGTTTGTGTGAGCCCAGATCGAGGGGCTTAAAAAATTAAAACTGGCTGAAAGCCAGAGCTCTAAAGATGAGGCTGGGACCCGGCTTGTGCAAGCATTTGGTCAAGGCGACACTGTGGGCAGTTTCAGGGAGGAATAGAGTATCGCTGGGGCTCCTCGTCCAGGTGAGAGCGAATCAGGGTTGGTTGCGACAGGAGATTGTGGTGTACACAACGGGATGGGTCTTTCTTTTGTTTATTTTAGTCAGGTTGGGCCATGCCACAGTGCTGGGTGGGTGTTGGGTTGTATTTTCTCAAAAATGGAGTTCAAACATCTAAATTTGTATTTTAATACCCAGAATATGTTTTTTTGTTGTTGTTGTTGTTGTTACCTGTGCTTGTTTGGTTGGTTTGTTTTGTTGCTTGCTTTGAATTGTTGTTATACAGTAGTACATGCAGTCATGTGCTCTGCTTCCATTTTCTTTTTAATTCTGAATTAATGGGAAAATAATATTGTTTTTTTTTTAGCCTTGAATCCTAGTCTTGATCATTTTGTCTTTTTTGGGTCTGTGCTTAAACTTTGCTTCTGAAATATGTTAGATGTTAGGTCTGTGATCAGCTCCAGGATTCAGGATATTAATTTAGAAGAAACGCCACAGTGATGCAAAATCTAAGCAAAGAATGTCCAAAATACCTTACTATGATTGACTGACAAAGGTTTTTGACACACAGGCCACAGAGAGTGAGCCCGGCGACATGGACCTCAGTGGCCTGCCCGAGACAGCCGTTGATTCCGAGGAGGATGATGATGAGGAAGACATCGAACGTGCCTCTGATCCCCTCATGAGTCGAGATATCGTCCGAGACTGCCTGGAGAAAGACCCCATGGACCGAACGGATGATGACATAGGTGAGTGATTTGCTTAAACCATCATGCTAGAATGTGATTCAAACACCAGAATTTGCTCGAGGAAGAAAGATGGGATTCTCGAAAGCAATGATATAATTTGCCAGGAAAAGAAGGCAACAAAAGGTCGGGGAGACTACAAAAGGAAAGAGTGAGGGGGAGACGTGTTTTTTTTTCTTCTAGGTCACCCTCTCAGCCGCGCCTCACGGAGCGCATTAAAATTTGATTGGCTTCGCCGCATCCACAGCTATGCTTCAGTGGTGCCATGCCAAGCACAGGTCATCGAGTACCCAGACAGGCCACGGGCAGGGAACAAAATCCAAAATCTCTTGTCTCCACTCTCCTCGATCTCAACTGAACCACTCCAGCCTTTGGGCAGCCCTGTCACACTAGCTAAAGCCAAATACTTGATTTGGTTGGCCTGTCGAGCATGGAAAGAAAAACTATTAACTTGTTATAGAAAAACTATTTTCTTGATGACCAGTTCTAGTAATTCATATTGATTGTAAAATAATGATTACTTTGCAATAAATGGACACAAGATGTTAAATGTACCATGTTCTATGCAACGGAATGGCATGCACACTTGTAGGCTAAGCTGTCAAAAAGAGACAAATATGGAAATGGGTTTTTCTATATGAGCACTTTTGGCCCTGTGCGTTTTAATTTAAAAAAATGGTGTCTCACTATAGTTTATTTAATTTGTCTGCTGCCGTTGTCCAACAGTATATATACATATAGCACAGTAGAATTGTCATTTTTCTGTCAGTATTTCTGTTCAGTATTTCTGTCACAGTGTAATTTCTGCCACATCCCAAATGATGTATTGTATTTAATAACATCCTGTGGTGAAAATGGCTTTGTAAGGTTAATATCCCAGCATTCTAAATACTAACTTTATTTTATTTAGTCATTTATCAGACGCTTTTATCCAAAGGGACTTACAAATGAGGATAACAGAAGCAATCAATTGTAGTATTAAAACAACTAAAAACAGATCCAAAACTAAAAGCTAAAACTTTATAAGCACTACCTATACACATTTTAAAAATAAAGAGATTAAATAAAAATGACAAATGCATACAACAAAATTTCAAAACTTAACATTGAAATGAAAAACAAAAAATAAAGCTAAAAACAATTAAAAATAGTAAACAACAAAAGGTATAAGAGTATAATAATGATTCTAACATAACACTAAGCCAAACACCAAAAAAACAACTACATATGTGTATGTACAACCATACACACATACATATATACTGTATATGTACATACACATTTATAAATTCAATATATATATAT
>NW_015644627.1:0-31625 GCF_001515625.1 Sinocyclocheilus rhinocerous | reverse complement strand
ATAATTTTTTTTTTTTTTTTTTTTTTACATTTCAAAGTTGAAAATAGAACATCTGGCATAGTTAAATAATAAAATGTATACATAAAACACGTAAATTTGGAAGGTAGCAAAAACGAATGATAAATGGTTCTATGACAGTTTTATTTTGACTTCCATATAACAAAAAGCATCAAAATCTGTTTGTTTTAATAAAACCCCCTGGGAAGTGTCCATAATTGAAGAAACGACATTCTGTTTAGTTCTTTGTTACTGTGGAAATGGATTTTGTCATGTATAATATGTCCTGTATATTGCATAGCAAGATTAGCCGGTTCTCAGAAATAGCTTTGTATTAATAATGCATTCGATGCTTGGTTGCTGTTATTTTTATAGCCATGGAAAGAATGTTTTTCCATTCTCCATGTGGGAAGAACAAACTGCATCTGATAGAGAGAACAAATATCAATGAAAGACTTTCAAAAGACTTTCAAAAGACTCTCATGTATCTCACTTAGTCTTGAATGTGACTTTCACTTCTTGTTTCTCACCCTGTTTCTTCAGAGCAACTGTTGGAGTTCATGCACCAGCTACCGGCCTTTGCCAACATGACCATGTCTGTCAGGAGGGAGCTTTGTGCTGTTATGGTGTTCGCTGTGGTGGAACGGGCCGGCACAGTCGTCCTTAATGATGGCGAAGAGGTCGGTTAGACTTGCCGTGACATAAACCTAAGTAGCATTAGCCTTACTTGAAGCCTCAGTTTCACCTTTAACCTATATGTGTGACCTAGTACGTATAGTACATACACTGCACTTTGTCTATATCAATAGCTATTAGCCTAGCTTTTTACACAAATCCCATTTTAGTTCTTTCTTTAACCCCAATCCTCTCTCTTTTTTGAAGTTATGTCATTCACCTTTAGCCTTTAACCAGCTTTCACTAAAGTCTCATGTTGTTCTTGATTCTGTGGCTTTGCTTACACATACTGCCATCCTTCGCCCTGCCTTTCGTCACAGCCAATCAGCCATTCAGCTTCTGCACTGTTAAACCTGAATGGATGCCAGCATTCAGCATCTTGAGATTACAAGATGCTCGCGGTACAGCGGGAATCACTTATCTCCTTATCTCAGTATTGACATGCCAAAAAGAGCCATTTTCCCTCCTAATGCATCCATATAATTGAAAGCAGGACAGGGCTTGAGGCTTGCACAGCTCAATGTGATGACATGTTCACCACTATTACCAATGCTCAAAAAAGCAGCAGCAAGTAATTAGGTCCAAGTTTTGCATTTCACCACGGAGGTTTATATAACAAACTGACAGTGATTTAAACTGTAATCTAACATTAAAAATAAACCATATGTCCTCCTTTGTCTTACTGTTAACTTGTCATTGTACCTTTGTTGTAGCTGGACTCATGGTCTGTGATTCTGAACGGCTCAGTGGAGGTGACGCACCCAGATGGCCGGACGGAAATCCTGTGCATGGGCAACAGCTTCGGTGTGTCCCCCACCATGGAGAAAGAGTACATGAAAGGGGTGATGAAGACCAAGGTGGATGACTGCCAGGTGAGTCAACAATCCATAATCTGCCAAAAAAAAGCAAATCCTATTTTCTGCCAAAATAAATAAACATTGCATTTGATTGCATAGTTTAATTGAGTAAAGAAAATGAAGCCTATTTTTGCATTGTGACATTGCATTTTTGGCTATCCAGTATGTTTTAAGGAAGAACTCTATCGATAAAAAACAACAAAGAAGAATGTTTTTTATCCTTGTCCAACCTATTTTAGCGGTTTATAATGACTCATTTACTGCAAAAGTGATATGGTCCTGCCCATTCATTAAGCATGAGAATAATAGGGGTGATTAGTTAAAATTTAGCAATAATGAAATCTTGTCTCCGTTTCAGTGCACTGGTGTAATTATCATGGGGAAATCATTTGAAAACACTGCTACATCTTAAAAGTGATTTACTTTTGCCTCTCGACTTGTGTCTGCTTGCTCACTTTTGCTCTCATTTCTCTCTCTGTCAGTTTGTTTGCATAGCACAGCAAGATTACTGCTGTATCCTTAATCAAGTGGAGAAAAACATGCAGAAGGTGGAAGAGGAGGGTGAGATTGTGATGGTGAAGGAACACCGAGAGCTTGACCGCACAGGCACCAGAAAAGGACACATTGTCATCAAGGTGAGAACCCAACTACAAACGAGTTTGTGTATGTCACACCCAGAGGTAAAGAAATGTTCAGAAATGTAGCTACAGTAAAGTGACAAGAAGGCAATTCCCAGCTAGAAAATTTTCCCAACAAAACATATTATAAGGGACATTAAATTAATTTGGCCCTTCAGCCAAAATAAATTATATTTTGTTTTTATATTTGTTATATTTGTGAGTTTGCAGTCTGAATTGAATCCTATGAGATGTGCCACGCAGCAAAAACTGTTAGGAAACATTGACTCACACTCTTGATTGACATGGCGTTGGCTCTGATTTACACAGATGCATTGAACATAGCCATTTATTGATTCCTAAACATGGAAATATGCTTAGCACAGTGGAGGCATATATGGACTGAATATCAAATACATTTTATGAGTCCAATGTCTTGACAGTTAGAGCGGAGGGAAATTTGCCTCACAACAATGAAACTGACCACCAGTTTTTCTGGCTGAACCCAAATCAGAGAGTCACAAGCCAAAGTTGGATTAAATAGGCATCCTCTAAAAGAGTACATTTGGTTTTTACAGGGCACACCGGAGCGTCTTACCATGCACCTTGTAGAAGAGCACTCGGTGGTGGACCCCACCTACATCGAGGACTTCCTGCTTACCTACCGCACCTTCCTGCCAAGCCCCATGGTGGTAGGCAAGAAACTGTTGGAGTGGTTCCATGACCCCAGCCTCAGGGACAAGGTACATAGACACTCTTATGCAAGCACTTAATTCAATCAGTGCTTGATGAGATGAATGATTATTTACGTCATATTGCATCAGGTTACACGGGTAGTCTTGCTGTGGGTAAACAATCATTTCAACGACTTTGAGGGTGACTCCGCAATGACGCATTTTCTTGAGGAGTTCGAGTACAATCTGGAGAGAGAGGTCAGTTGTGTGCAATAAAACCTTAAGATTTCTTGGTGTTCTTCAGCTTTGTGGCTGAGTCGACAGCAAAATTCTCATGTAATGCCTCTCTTTGAACCAGAAAATGTGTGGGCACCTAAGACTGTTAAACATAGCATGTGCTGCCAAAGCTAAGCTGCGGGTGGTGACCCTGACCAAACCCTCGAGGGAAGCACCCCTGTCTTTCACCCTGCTGGGGGGTTCAGAGAAGGGCTTTCGCATTTTCATTGACAGCGTGGAGCCAGGCAGCAAAGCTGCAGAGGCCGGCCTTAAACGAGGAGATCAGGTAATGTCACACCAGCAGCATGCAGGATCTGAAGTAGGCTACAGAAATAGTTGTAGTTGTTAAATTGACACCGTAATAGCAACTTGCTGTGGCATTAGCAGCAGTAATAGTAGTTATGGGACTGGAAGTGGGAAACATTGTGTGAGAGCATTTGTAATTGCTGTTGTCAAGCGGTGAAAGCGGTTAGTCACAGCACTGACAGCATACTGCCCTAAATCATAAAGAAAAAGAGCAAAAACCTCATCTTATGATTTTGTTTTCATTCCATCTATCGTTCAAACGTAAAAGCACACATATCTCAGCCTGTTAACTTGTTCTGTAGTCTAAATATGTCTGCCACACGGCTTCCCTCCTTCACACAAGCGGAAAATGTGATTTCAGATGAATAGAGTGTCACACTGTTTCCTTTTGCCCTTCACTCACTGCGGTATTTGGCTCATAAAGCTGTTTAATTAGTTGCTATCTATTTGCCCTCTGAACCACAAGAGGATTGTGATTGTTCAGAATGCTAATCAGCTGATACTTGGCCGTTTTGAGATTATTGACAATAGGGATGTAACGGTATGAAAATTTCATATCACGATCTTTCTTCTTGCAAGATCAGCAGACAGGGTGACCGTCCTCGATTAAATTGCCTTCAGGACTCTTGTAAAAGCCAAAATACGACCAGACCACCGATTTGGTTCTCTTAGATGGCTGAAAAATCTCCCGAGTGCTGTCTCTGCCTTCCGCCATTTCGTCTCGTGCAAAAAAAACAACAACATTACATGCTGCTTCTGCGTCACTGATGCTGGCTGGACAGGATTTACCGCGAGTTTTCAAAAGCGCGATAATCAAACACGGTTTTGATGATAATTAAATTTTAAACGGTAATACTAACCGTCAGGGCATTTTATCGTGATTTATCGTTAAACCGGTAATCGTTCCATCCCTAATTGACAATAACTGTGTCTGCTTAGCCAATTAACAGATGTGGTAGTTCCCCTTTGTATCAGTGAACAGCTTTGGCAATGAATAAGCAATTTGTTGTTAAGTTTAATATGAGTTAATATTGTGTAGAATAAGTTTCCATTTAATTTATTCTGTGTTATCAGTAGCAAGGGAACTCTTATATATATCAAGGGAAATCGGGCATCAGCCACCCTGCTCTCTAGATATCAGTAGATATCAGCGGTAACACTTTATAAGTATGCACTAATAAAGTACTTAAAAAATCATTAACAAACTATTAGTTTATAGTTTATTCGTAGTTTATATATTGTAATCTCTACATTGTTAATATATTAATAGGCTATATAAAAATAGTGAGTTATTCATTCATTGTCACTGTTATTAACACAGTTATTATTGTTTAATTAGGTCGTAGTAATGGAATTGTTAATTGGTAATTAGGAGTGAATAGTTCTTACTTTATATTAGGTCACAGAAAATGGGAAAATGTCATTAATTAAGTGCTATAAACCAGCCTTTATTGAACATTCATTTAATTAATATTTAGTGTTCCTTAATACAAATACATAACATATAAACACACACATTGGTTTTTATGTTTTTTGGGGACTCTCCATAGGTGTAATGGTTTTTATACTGTACAAACTGTATATTCTATCCCCTTACACCAACCCCACCCCTAAACCTACCCATCACAGAAAATCATGTAGTTTTCTGTGATGGGGATAGAATATACAGTTTGTGGAATTTTAAGGAACACTTAATACTAATGCAATTAATGTAAAGGATATAAAAATGTAAAAGTAAAGTTTGGTTTAAAGCATTTAATTAATGACATTTTCCAATTTTCTGTGAGCTAATCTAAAGTGAGAACTATTTCCGGTTAATAAGTTGTTAACAAAACATTATATTAGTCTTTGCCTATGAGCTAATTAAACAATAATAATTTGTTAATTACAGTGACAATGAATGAAGAACTCACTATTTGTATAGAGTCTATTAATGTATTAACTACAGTTTATAAACTATGAATTAACTATAAACTAATAGTTTGCAAATGATTTGTAAGTACTTTATTAGTGTATACTTATTATAAAATGATACCATATTAGCCAATAAAAAACATATTGCTTGGCCACTAACGTGATTATGGATCTGTATTTGTTTGTGTCACTGGTGTGAATTTGTGTCAATGAATGAATGAATGCCAAAGGAGTTCATGTTGCAGTAAGGGCAAAGTCCTTTTACACTGAAAATAAGCATCACACTCGCATTCACTCAGCATACCTCACCTCACTGAGAGAATTTTATGAAGTGACATGTAATACCACAAACTGCTCACTGTGTGCTGAAAGTATATATTACTGAAATAAAACTTTGTGCTTTATGTATATTTATCAACTGGCCCAGCTGCAATGTTGATTGAGATTTTGGATTTTCATCTTTTTTTCCCCCCAGATACTAGAGGTCAATGGGCAAAACTTTGAAAATGTGCCGTTATCCAAAGCTAACGAGATTCTCAAAAACAACACGCACCTGTCCATTACTGTGAAAACCAATCTTTTAGGTAAGCTACACTGGCTGAAATGACTACAGCTGCACAGACTGTCATTTAGATCCAACACAACACTTCATCTGAAAATTGCCAGTCAGCTCGCTTTCCTCTTGCAGTAGGGGTAAATGTAGCTGTAATTGATTTTGGAAAAGGCTATTTGTTCCTTGAAAATGTCAGATGGCATTGTTAAACTCATTTTCTCTGTGCTGTGTTCCCTGCTCTTAGTGTTTAAGGAGCTACTGGCCAGGCCTGAACAGAACCAGGAGCAAGAACAGGAGGAGGAGCCAGACAGGAAGAACGGGGCACCTCACATCCCCAAAATCGGGGACATTAAGAAAGCCAGCCGCTACTCCATCCCTGACCTGGCTGTGGATGTGGAGCAGGTCATGGGTCTTGAGAAAGCTAGTAAGAAAGCCAAGGCCAACACCGTGGGTGGCAGAAACAAGCTGAAGAAGATCTTCGACAAGACACTGACCAGTATTCTTCCACCCAAACCTTACAAGTAAGCTGAGCTTCATGCATGAAAGCTCTCTTGGTGATTTGGTCCACTTCAGTGTATAACTCTTCCGGTTTGTTCACAGTGATGTTGGCGTGGGACAGTCCCAGGATGACAGTATTGTTGGGCTAAAGCAGTCAAAGCAGATCCCTCCTGCTTTTCCTGTCAGTGGAAACCTTTCATCAAGCAACCCTGACCTATTGCAGTCACACCATCGCATACTTGACTTCAACAACCAGCCTGGTAAGACACTTAATGTGGTTTAGCAAAGTAATACATTTTACTGCATCTACATCCATGTTGGTTCTGGAACAACAGTCTAGTCAACCACTCTCATGTTAGGGTTAGGTTGTGGCTTGGTCTTAAGGGGTGAACAGCGTTCTTATCATCTCTCCCATTTCCATAGGGATAGGGTTTAGCCATTAATCATTAAATCCAGGAATTTGTTCTACTAGGTTAGACATTCTTCTCAAGAGAGAACAGACATTGCGTCAGTAAATAAAGATAGTAGAGATCTTTACATGGATAGTTTAAATATTGTTCTTGCAATGTCTTGCTGTGCACTTACCTTTAGGGCATCTACAGAACCTTTCACAGAAGTTTAATCTCAGTGCATGCATATTTAATAAGATGCTCATGCTGTCCTGAATGTCCTCTTTCAGAAGCAGTCCCTATAAGTAAGTATTTGATCTTGTCATCTTAGAGGTTTCTCAGCTACTTTCATTTTCTTAATCACAATCTTCTTCACTTCTCTGTTCAGTTTTGACATTGCTTTTGCTATCCAAAGCTATGTAGAACAAATTTTGGTGGTACTCAATCAGGTCTTAATCTGTAAACACTCTGCATTTGGTGGGATTCATCACAATTCTTTAGTTAATTGATTGTTGTTCACTGTCACTTTCACACTAGAGGTTTTGTTTCAGTGTGAGATTGATTGAACTTGAAGGCTGATTTGTTTGCTTGTTGTGAAGGTGTCTTCTGAGCATACATATGCACCAAGAAAATTGTACAACTTATAAAAAAAAAAAAAGCTCCTGATGATGGGTTTGTAGATTGTAGATGTGTAATCCACAAGTGGATCACTTCTTGACTGTCCAAAACTCTAGTTCAGATTCTGACTTATTCAAACATACCAAGTGTGAAAGGGACACAAGTTCAATAGTAATGTAAAATGATCATGGGTAACACATTCTAAGTGGTTTTCCACCGAGATGTTGGTTAATGAACGGGTTAAGTGTGTGGGCTTAAGCCATTCCTCTGTTCTTTAGACATGTCAGACCAGGTATTGAGAGTGTTCAAGGCAGACCAGCAAAGTCGGTACATCATGATTGGGAAGGACACCACAGCAAAAGAAGTCGTAGCTCAGGCCATCCGAGAGTTTGCCTTGACCGCTGCCCCTGAAGCATATTCGTTGTGTGAGGTGTCAGTCACTCCTGAGGGTGTCATCAAGCAGCGGCGACTCCCTGAACAACTCTCCAAACTGGCCGACAGGATCCAGCTGAGTGGAAGGTGATACCTTAGAGCCCTTGTGGCCATTTTGATCAATTTTCTGAATTATTTTGGTGTCAAACCACTTAGAACATCTGGTGACCTCTCCTCTCATTGGTCTATTCTCCGTTTAACCTGTAGGTACTACCTGAAAAGCAACATGGAGACAGAGACACTGTGCTCGGATGAAGATGCCCAGGAACTACTACGGGAGAGCCAGATCAGCCTGCTGCAGCTTAGTACAGTGGAAGTGGCGACCCAGCTGTCCATGCGTGCCTTTGAGCTGTTCTGTGCCATCGAGCCCACCGAATACATTGATGACCTCTTTAAGCTCAAAACCCGTCTTACCAGGCCCCCCAGCCTCAAGCTCTTTGAGGAGGCCATCAATCGGGAGACCTTCTGGGTGGCCACGGAGGTGGTGCGTGAGACCTACCAGCTCAAACGGATGAAGATCATCAAGCACTTCATTAAGATCGCACTGCATTGCCGCGAGTGCAAGAACTTCAACTCCATGTTTGCCATCATCAGGTAGAATTAGTCTTTATTTTAAGAGGCAGAAAAATTAAGGGTTAAACTGAAGACCTCTTATGTATGTTATATTTTTCCAAGTAACAATGACATTGTGTGTCTTTTCCAGTGGTCTGAACTTGGCACCAGTGTCCAGACTGAGAGGCACATGGGAGAAGTTGCCCAGTAAATATGAGAAGCTGTTTAGTGATCTTCAAGATCTATTTGATCCCTCCAGGAATATGGCGAAGTACCGGAATCTTCTAAACAGCCAGAACCTGCAGCCACCCATCATCCCACTTTTCCCTGTAATCAAGAAGGATCTCACCTTCCTGCATGAAGGTAAGATAGTTCTCACCGAAGTAGGTGATGACATACAGTATATAGTACCCTTGTTTATTTATTATTCAGGTACATTTTCCTTCATTTCTTTTAGATAAAATGGCTTGATACCTTTCTCAAAGCTTCATTCCCAGTCCGAAATTATTAATACATAACTGTCCATGTTTATATGTCAGTAATGCATTTTCCTGGCTTTGTGTAGCACCTACGCCTCTGCATAGGCTTCCTAAGTTTGTTTCTAACTAGCACTCTGATCATTTCTGTTTAATATTAAGAGTTTGTGCTGTGCATTTAATGCAAGGTTTGTGTCTTAAAGGCACAGTTGCAAAAACTGTCCATTTTGAGAGTCCATTTTGAAAATATGACTGCTTTGACACAAACGTCACCATTTTAATTTGACCCTGAGGGGAAAAAAATGATTATAAAAATGTATGAAATGAGCCTTTTCTTTATTGTCCACTCTAGGAAATGACTCAAAGGTAGATGGTTTGGTGAACTTTGAGAAACTGCGGATGATTGCTAAAGAGATCAGACATGTAGGCCGAATGGCAGCTGTAAACATGGACCCTGCTCTGATGTTCAGAACCAGGTGAGTGCCTTTCTGTTCTGAGTGCTACAATGACTTCTTTGTCCTTCTTTCAGGATAGACTCTTCACATCACTAAGTAGCTTTTAGTGCCCACTCACTGCGATGTGTACAGCTCTCACCTCACGCTTCCACACAGGCTTTTTCCAAAGGTTTTTTGATATGTTAAAGTGATATTTACGTACGAGTTAAGCCATTTTGTATGTTACTCTCTGTCTGCATTATTGTCAGAGAAGTTAGTGTCTCTCTTTTGGTCTCTGGTGCACCTCACCTTGGTACCCTTGGTCTGTTTCTCCTCATCTAAGTGTGTCTCCCTCTTTTTCTCTCATGGGCTTTCTCTCTCCCGCATTTCTCTCTTCATCCACCCTCTCTGCCCCACACTTCACTATTCATGGCTCTCCCTTACAGGAAGAAGAAATGGAGAAGTTTAGGGTGAGTAAGGTGAACTCTCACCTTTGGCCTCATGTGTGCCCCCTCCTTTATTTTGGGCTGGCTCCTCACCATCCATTATTTTTCTTTTTCTGGTCCATTTGAGAATGCTTTTGCTATGACGGATCCCATCCAAGCATTTGACTGCCATCACTTTTGCTACTCAGGGTCATTAAATAAACTCACCTCATTCTAAAATACATCCTAATGTTTCTGTTGTATAATTACCATAGATTTTGAATGTTTCACAAACATGACTCCACTAGTATGCATGAATTTATTTACAGTTGTTTAGTTCCTGCACATTTATTAGTTTGATATCATGATCCATTTTTAGCAAAAGTGATTTAACTTGCCCCTTCCAGCTAAACTACTTACCATAGCCGCACGCCTTCAACTAAGTTTTTGCAGTGTTGTGAGGTTTTTTTTTTTTGCCTTTTTGATTATTTTCTATAGTTTGAACTAATAATTTTATTAGTTTATAAAATGTGATTAATGATATGTGTGTGAATTCAAACACAGCCGTTTATAAGATCTTTTTTGAGTTGAAAATTGTGTTCTTCTATTCCAGCCTAACATACAAAACTGCTAATGGTGCAGAAATTACACACTTCACCTTAAAACATAAATACATAAAATAAATGGTTGACAAAAATTGTTCAAGGTTTTTGCCTATAAAAAAAATATATTATCCATTTTTTTATGATCAGTTATTTTACTCTACTTCTGTTGTTTTATTTAACATCCAGTTTTTATTTAACTGCCTGATTGGCTGAGATGTGAAATGCATGGAATGTTTGGATTGAAGCTGCAAGGAATGCAACTTATCGCATGTCAAAGAGACTGATCTGATCCTGCATCAGCATACTACCACTGTTAAAGTCAGCCTGCATCTTTAACTGTAATATGTGTGTGCATTTAGGTCACTCAGCCAGGGCAGTGCCAATGCGACCGTCCTGGATGTAACCCAGACGGGCGGGCACAAGAAGCGGGTCAGACGGAGTTCCTTCCTCAATGCCAAGAAGCTGTACGAGGACGCACAGATGGCACGCAAGGTCAAACAATACCTGTCCAACCTCACCCTGGAGACGAATGAGGAGAGCCTGCAGACACTCTCAATTCAGTGTGAGCCTTCAGTCAACACATGTGAGTAGCGTGCAAGTACACACACTATTACAAATAGGTGAATCCACAGGAAACAACAGTGGCATGTGATGAAAAACACCACAGACATTTACCTCACAATAAAAAAAACTGCATACCCCACAGAACAAAATATTCAATATCACTTATGCTTACAAAAGCTATATTTATTTGATCAAAAATACAGTAAAAACTAAATTTGTAGAATATTATTGCAATTTCAAAGAACTGTTTTGTAATTTATATTTGTGATGGCAAAGCTGACGCGTCCTTGCCAGTATTTCTATATTGCCTAAAATATCCAGGTTTTGGCTGTTAGAACTGGGAAGATCGATCGTTGTATGACATTATTTCACAAGAGCTATAGAGAGCAGAGCAGACGGCTCCTTATGCTTTCAAATCGCTCTCGCAGTACTTTGGTGTCATTCTCAATTCGGTGCACAGCTTCAAGTCGAACGAACGAACAAACACGTGCGTGTATTTGCATCGCTTTGATCGTTCTCACCTTCTCAGGCGCGACGCGCCACGATTGGTCGATTATGTACAATACCTGCATGTTATTGGTCAAACTACTTTGGATGTTTTAGGCAATATAAAAATCATGGCCAGGATGTGTCCCTTATAAATGGCACATATGTCCACCCTACACATTCATTATGTACATTCATTATGTAATAACTAGAAAGTTCAAAATAACTTTTTTTTTTTTTAACTTTTTTTAACATTAACTTTTGTAACATTATAAATGTCTTTAATTATGAATGTTACACTGTCACCTTTTATCAATTTAATGTGTTCTTGTTGAATAAAATAGTTCTTCTAAAATTCTTTTTCTCATTCTGTAAATATTTATCTAAATATTTATTATTTGTCTTATATCATCACAGTGCCGAAGAGTTCCGGGGACAGGAAGAGACCCGACACATCGCCCGTAGTTGCACGGGCCGCCATTCACCAGCGCCAACAGCTTCAGAAAGCCAACCAGGCGCTTCAAGTGCCTGCCGTAGCCCTCTACCCATCACGCAAGAAAGTGCCAGTCAAAGACTTGCCGCCATTTGGTGAGACTCCGCATTTATGTAGCTTAAACATGATCAGCTTCTACATTGTGTATTACGGGTGCTCATAATAATCTTATTGTGTTTGCACAGGCACAAGCTCACCACAGTCTCTGAAAAAGATACTGTCACTTTCAGAGGAGGCAGGAGAGAGACACAGGAAACCGACAGAGGACAGTGTGTCCAACAACTCCTCACAGCTGTCATCTCCTCCCACATCCCCTCACAGCTCACCTAAGAAAGGTAATTATACACACAGGCACACAATGGCATTTTTTTGCAAATTTAAATGTTGTTTTCTTCAACCTCTGGTATTTGCACACTTGATTTACTTTCCCCATTGACTTGTGGAACTGTGGAATCAGAGCCTTATGGTGGGCATGCAGTGAAATGTATTGCCAGACAGCATGTGCCCCACTGGCATTTCTCTGTTAGCTGGCACCCCTAGTGCCAACATGTTTTCATGGCTGATTTACAGTTATATGTTGAGACTGCCATCTAGTGGTAAAAAGATAACACATAGGATATGAAATATCCTGCCAAGGATGACACGTGTTTTTTTTTACAAAATATCTTGGAACGCTGCTTGTCTGATTTCATTACTGTTAAGTTACAAATGCACTACTTTCCATCTCTCCTTTTGAATTTGCATCACATAACATTTCTGTCTCTCATCGCTCACCTGTTTTACCCTGTATTCAGCCATTACATCTATAAGAAGCCACAGTATGAAGGGTTTTTCCTCCTTCTGTAGAAAATCACCTAAAGGTAACAGGTCCTGGATGCAGATTTAACCTGAGAGAGTTCACACAAGCATCATTATTGCTGTGTCTCGAAATGTTGTGAACTGCCTACTAAAACATCATTCATTAGAGGAACACTACCATTCAAAAGCTTGGGGTCAATAAAAAATTTTAAAATCTGTTTAAAAAGTCTCTTATGTTCACCAAGGCTGTATTTATTTGATCAAAAATACATTGAAAACATAATATTGTGAAATATTATTACATTAAAAATAACTGTTTTCTATTTGAATATATTTTAAGATTTAATACATTTTAACGTGTTACAAAAAGAAAAAAAATTACTGAACCCAAACCTTTGACCATTTGGGATGTTGGTTGCTTTCTTAGTATTGAGACACAGCCAATGAGATGTTTTGTTTTCAGTTAGATCAGGGGTGGGCAAACTTGGCCCTTCCAGACCACTTTTCTTCAGAGGTTAGCTCCAACCCTAATCAAACACACCTGAACCAGCTAATCATTGTCTTCAAGACTACTAGAAGGCTACAGGCCGGTGAGTCATATCAGGGTTGGATCAAATCTCTGCAGGAAAGTGGCCTGGAAGGTTAGATAATTAACATAATCAGTGACATTTGTGTGTAGACTTTCTTTAGTAATCAAATGTTATTGTTTGTTTATTGTGTTGTATAGTACAGTGTCAGTTAAAGGTTCCACTAATGGTTTTATACATTTAGAAATATCAGAATTGCTGGCATTTAGGTGAACTCTCTCGCCAAGTCTAGACAGTGTTTTTGCTCCTGTTGTAGCTGGCAGAGGCAGGCTACTGCTGTAGCTGTGTGTGTGTGTGTACTATAGGGCTTTGCTACTGAAGTAACTGCCTGGTTTTGATTAACTAATCTAAGAAAAGGGGTTTTGACTCTAAAGTAATGTTTTGCTCTGCCAGTAGCATAGTGTTTAGGAGTTTAACCTTCTCTGACACCCTGAATATAAACTCTTCTTTCTTACACTATCATTGTATCATCAATTTCACCATGATGTAAACAGGAAGGCTTATCTTCCATGAGTTGGTTATAGGGCTGTCGCGATAACCGCAATATCGCAATACCGCGCTATTGACGAGCAAATCGCAGAGGAATGCAAGAACCGCAGCAACCGCGATTTTTGCGCGTTTTATTTTTTCGTAAGGTTATACCCTTCTCGTTTTACACTTCATGCATGTGGACTGAATATTAAACAAGTTAGTAATGATAACATAATGTGTACCATGCTGATTTGTACAGAGGCTCCGTAGATTTGCACTTAACAAGCCTAAACAGACAGTGAATGAGAGAGAGATCGACTGAGCGCGTGCGATTACTTGAGTCTGTCCTCCAGGCCGAGTCATATATATTTGTGAAAATAGGTTGTCATGTTCAAGGAAAGCGAAATCTCTGTCTTAGCATCGACGCATAGCTGGTCAGCTGAGCCTTCTAAAGTGGCGCTCAAAGTTAAAATGATTTCAACAGCGTGTTTCATTACGTCTCTTTGAATGAATGAATCAGCGTTTTTGAACGTGTAGTTGAATGACAGTCCCTTTCCACCACCTTGTTGCGCAACACTGTAACTGCACTGACTGACAGCCCGTCTAGAACTAGTAGTGGTAGCTGCAGCTTGGAGCAATGGGCGTGCCAAAAGGTGGGGGCGTGCCGAAAGGTAGGGGGCGTTCCAAAAGGTTTTGCGAAAGCTGGCTGTTCCGCGTAAAGGCGAGCCATACTCTTAATCGATAGGCCTACAGATTAAAAGGAAGCAATAATTTCAACATAATCCTATAAAACCAAATGTAATTCTTTTCAAGGTAAAAACAGCTTTAATGATATTAAGAATATTATTTTAAATTACTTTAGAAAGTACCTTCGGAACTTCTGCATTCATCACCACCGCAATTTTAGGTCTTAGTTTATCAATAATCAAAAACAAATGACAATAATTTTTTTGAGGATACAAACGTCTCTTAACACGGTTAAGTTCACACTGCACGATTTTCAAACTTGTCGGATCGCCGTTGTTTTCACACTGCGTGACTATCTGGGGTAGCATTCAGTCGCTGCGGTGTTCACATTGCACGATGGATCGGCGATAGGAGGTTACACACTGCATGACTTTACAATAGGAAGAATCGCCGACATGCTTAACAAGCGTTTATAAAAAAAATAATTCTAGTAGTAAGAGCATTAAATACAGAACATTAGCAACTCGATTTTAACTCATATACAGGATATTCTGTATAAAACCTCAAAATGACAAATTTCAAATTGATATGTATGTGTTTCAATTCCTTCAGAATTTAAATACAAAACTGATAGCATCAGGCCCAACAAAGCTACTCATTAATCAGTTTTAAATACAAACTCTCAAGCATTTTAACACATCCTATCCTTGTGCTTCTGCAGACTTTTTTAGACCTACTAATTATCTGACTAATTATTAGTGTGTCAACTTTAAACAGTCTGTTTACCCAAAAATTTAAAATCGTCATCGTTTACTCATCCTTATGTTGTTCCAAACCTGTATGAGTTTTTCATCTGTTTAACACAAAAGATATTTTAAAGAATGTTGGTAACAAACGTTTTTTTTTTACATATTCTGAAGAAATTGTGAATGGTTCTTGTGTTAATTAACATTGCTACAGGGTTGCCAGGGTGTTCTGAGTGTTACCTCAGCCCAAATCTTTCAGTTCTGTTCAAAACCTACGAAGCTGCTTTATGCAGGCAACATTTTAAAAAAAGAGCTATTGAAATTTATAGAAAAATAAATTAAATTAAATATTTGATCCATTTTGTATGTGCTATGATTTTTTTTTACACTTAAGAGTAGGATACAATTAGGCTAAAGGGCCACGAGTAGAACAGGCACATTTGATTTAATTTTCTTTTAAACCACTAGATGTCCCAAACATTGCAGCACTTTTCTAAGCAACCACATTACATTATGCTCTTGAAACCTTGGCTGATCCTCAATGTGATCCCTGGCATTTTATTGTTATTTGTATGACAATTTTTTGTAGCAAATTAGAATAATTAAAATTACCAAATATATTTTATAGTTTTTTTTTTTTTTCTCAAAATATCTTCTGTGTTCAATTAAAGAAGGTTTGGAACACCATGAGGGTGAGTAAATGACAATTTTGGATGAACTATGACTTTAATGAAAAGTGTAAAGGGGGCAACAATTCTTTCTATTAATACTTATATATAATATTCAATTATATTATAATATAATTGTACTGTTGACTCTTCACTGAGAAAATGAAGTGCATATGCTTCCTGTAGATGTTTTCTAAAAGAATGGAATCACAAAAAAAAGTTGATTGGTACTCATCTATACCACAGGTTATACTAAAATTTGGTTCATGTGCATGTACAACTCCAACATGTTGGATTAACTTAAAAAGAGTGAATGTCCTTCTAGTGCACTTTGGGCAATGGTACAGTTGAGGCATGAGGATTTAATACAAAAGGTTAATCATCCGGAGTAAAGTTACTGGCAGCGGCTTGTCTACCTCTTCCACAATGTTGACAATGTGCCTCTGAAGGAAAGTCAGTGTCTTTTTCAGGTGTGGTGGATATGCAATGTTGAAAGCAAAATACATACAGAAGGCTGTTATGAAGGCTTCATCAAGGCTTGTGCACTGGCACATGTCTATTCCATCTACTTTCACCACACTGAGCCCTCCTCCTATGATTGCCATTTTCCAGTCAGTATTAGGGCTGTGCAATTAATCGCATGCGATTGTCATGCACATCTCGTCAGTAAAGCCGGTCCCGTGATTAATAGTAAATCTCCAGCACGTGCTTTCAGATGGAGCGGCATTCACTACACAGAGCCGTAGTTCACTGACAAGCTAAGCGATATCGCGTTCATAATTGAATGCGATTCATCTGCGATTATGAACACGATACTGCCTAATTGTCAGTGAACTACGGCTCTATGTAGTGCATGCCGCTCCATCTGAAAGCAGGCGATTTACTACTAATCACAGGACCGGCTTTACTGACGAGATGCGCATGACAATAGCATGCGATTAATTGCACAGCCCTAGTCAGTATCCATCAGTTGTATGGTTGGAAAGGGTGCAGCAGGGTCCCCCTACATTAAAAATAATAATAATAAAAATACTAAATTGAAAAAGCTTTTCAAATTCATCAACTTTTGTTACAGCTTCTTTGGCTCAGACAGTATAGCTACATACAGTGCAGAACTGCAAAAACAATTAGAAGGCTAATGTATAAGGTTCACAATATATGATGCATTTCATGTTCTTGTATACACTGATAAATCTTACATTGTTTTCTAAAACCATTGTTTTAAGATTTTAAACAGATGGGCTAAAAGGGTACAAAAGATGTTAATGATTTTTTTTTTTATTATACTCACTCCAGCAGGTGTCCTTAAGTATGGGTATTTTTTGAGTACATCCTCCACAGACATTCCTTCCATGCTTTCTCAACGTCTCCAGGAGAATGTTCATGCCATGTGGTCTTGGACAGTCGAGATGTCTGGATGTGTTTTCCAATACTCACTTTGTAGCACATTCACATGGTCCTCAGCAGACATTGAATCCTCCCCAACACAAGTTTCCTTCATCAGAACAACAGAAACAGATAATGCTTAGACCATGACAGATAATAACAGCCAAGACAGATATGTGAAATATCTAAACACTTATTGAACAATAAGGTGCTTTAGATAAAAATAAAAAAAAACACATTGAACTGCATAAACATTAAGACGATGGTCAGGCAGTGAAAAAGTGGAGTATATACAAAAAAAGATTTAAATGTCTGTGTTATCTGCCTTACATTGTCCTGCACTAAGTGAAAATGTAAAATTGATTAACAGTGCAAAAATAAATTATGCATATGGCAGTGGGCTTACATATGCTACACTAGCTGGCTTTTGACACAAACCTGCAATGGTGCACGTTCTGCTTTAAATTTCCGTTTTAGGGACATGTGTCAGGTGGGCTAAAGACACAAATTTGACTGTTTGTCATTTTCCAGCAAGTAAAGATTACAAGATATTGTTACTACAATATCTTGTGTGATTATGTTGATAGAGATAAATCAATGGATTTAAAACAATGCAACTTACATAGTCATTTCCTTCCATATCTCTCAGGAAAGGGTACTTCCCAATCAGTGTGTTGGCAACTTGATTATACTGTGCATTAGTTGGATACCTAGCAGAAAGGTAGAAACAAACTCTAAATTAGTTTTTGGATTTTGTCTAATCATCTTCATACATTGTGAATTGATCTTAGTACAGTTGTAATAGCAGAGGTGGTAATAATTATTATACTTACAGGATGTATTCTGTACTGTATTGCACAAAAAGGACACCGATACAAACTACCAACTCTGAAGGCTTCGCTTTCAATGCATATGCGGTCATCGTTTTGTCTCACTGTAACATGTATCTGTCAACAACAATAAACTAATTACTAAAGCTGCAAGATATAACGCAAGATATATACATATTTGTGGTATATAAAGCATAGATAAACGTATGATGAATTACACCACGTCTTACCGCCGCCACCTGATCTTGTCTAAAGGAAATTATGTAAATGTATGTTTACCGCTGATTGGCCAACACAGTCAAACTCCTTTCACCAATGAGAAACCTTTTGGCACGCCCCTACCTTTTGCCACGCCCATACCTTTCGGCACGCCCATTGCTCCAAGCTGCGGCTACCCCTGTCCCCACCAACAAACTCAGCCTGACTGGACAAGGCTGGCATTTTAGAGTACAAAACATGAAAATAAACTTGTTAATGCTTTTATGTTTTGTTTTGTGTATATATATATATATATATATATATGTATATGTGTATATATATATATATATATATATATATGTATATGTATGGTGATAATACCGCATACCGCGCTATTGAGCCACTCAAAATTACCGCAAGGGAAATGCCCTCACCGCGACAGCCCTAGTTGGTTAAATGAATAACTATTGTGCAATTGTTTGCATCTACAAAATGCAGCAATACAATTTGAACACTGACCCAATAAGTCACAAATATTCAATAACTCTGTTCCAAAATCTAGTATACTGCATTTTAAGACACACACTGGAACAAAACCTATTTAAGTGAAAAGAGACAGTTATAGAATGGGGTACTACAGGGCTCTGTATTAAGGATAAACAGTTTTCCGATCATGTTGTTATGTGTACTTGCCAGGGTATGGAAGAGCAGGTGACTACCTGTCAGACTCTGGCCACAGTGAGATCTCACGCTCCAGTCTGGTGAGCACCTCCTCCCTGGACATGGGGCAAGATGAACGCAGACATCGATATGGAGGAATGGCTGGGGAAAGCCAGGGCAGTGGCCACCGTCTAGAACGCAGGGCTACTGCTGATCCTGACCAGTACAGCTTGGGGTAAGCATTACTCTTTTAACTAGTTGGAATGTTGCCTGAATAACTAGTCAATTAATCAGTCTAAAGGAACCCTGGGGTAATTAGGCTGATTTTGCACTAATCTGACCCTATTCAGACGTTTCTCAGGCAGTATTTACATAAGACATGTTCTTGTGTTTAAAAGCAGATAGTCGGAGCACATTAGAATGAATTCAGGGTTCTTGAGAAGTATGAAACGTATTTATTTTGAATGATGGCATAGTGTTAAAAGTACACCACTTGTAGTGGGGTAGTCAAAAATAAAGCGTGTTTTATTATGCAAACTGGAGATACCAGAACAATTCAGAGCAATTCTATATTAAGTTGTCAAACTCACTAATGGACAAGTCTTTTATTGGACAATTGGTTGACCACCATGGCCTAGTCCTGGCAATGTAGGGTTATAATTAAATCCTTCTGGATCCTTCTACCCTTTCTTTGTTCAGGTCTTACTCATCAATGCAGGACTGCCGGGGTCTGTATGCGGGTGCCACTGTGCTGTCTTCCCCCAGCTCAGAGGAGCTCACCCAGGACCAGGGCGACCGGGTGTCTCTCGATGCTGCTGATTCTGGTCGTGGCAGCTGGACTTCATGTTCCAGCGGCTCCCATGACAACATTCAGACAATGCAGCAGGGGCGTAGCTGGGAAGCACTTGCAGAGGGTGCGGGGCTTTGGGGAAGCAGAGGAAGCTGGGCATCTGCCTGCTCCTCTTCATCCTCTGCAGCATGTTGGGGCGAGGACTCTGAGGGTGACACGGGGACCATCAAGCGAAGAGGAGGGAGGGATGTGACCACAGACCCAGAGACCAGCAGCATCACCTCCACTGGTTCAGAAGAGTCCAGACAGCACAGTCGACGCCCCTCACCCATCACTGCAGGCAACACCAAAGCTGTGATCAGTAAGAGTCGCCACATTAACCAGGTTTAAAGGGATAGTTCACCCAAAAATGACAATTCTGTTGATATTTACTATTTACCTTCATGTTGATCCAAAGCCTTATGCTCTTATTTTAATATAACACAAAAATGAGAAGCATCACACAGCTTTTTTTCCAGTTACATTTAATAGTAACCATAGTTACTTATCATAAAATTAGTCCAAATAGCCTGTGGGCTAAGCTTTATGAAGCCATAAAATAACTTTCTTTGAGGAACATTTCAAAAAGCTGTTATTCACAGAAAATGTTGCCCAACTTACGTATATGATGCCTTTGGCTATTCATGCAAGTTTGTACATCACACTTTGATGTCAAACTTGATGCCTGGTGTTTTATTTTACTTGAAAGATGTGGTGGGAGAAAGATTTTCATTCTTGGGTAACTATTTTAAGAGTAACTACAGCAAGTTATGTGTCCTAACCTATTTGTTGAGTGTTTCAATTTTTCAAGTGCTGAAGTCATGATTTTTGCATGGAAAAACACATTCCCAATGATTAAACTAACATCTGAAAATGAAACCCTGCTCCAGGTTGAGAAATACATGAACCTTAAGGATATAGACAACCTCACTTAAATTACTTAATTGTCATGTTGAACACTACAAGGTGGAACAGGACAACAAACTACCTACAAAAGTGGTCCTTCCTGATCTAGTGCATGTCTGCATGTGTCCGTCCACGTGTGTGAGAAGCATTACGGATATTAAACGGAACTGTGGTGTCCGTCTCCTCCCTCAGCACGGAAGGACGGCCGTTACCGGGACCCTCCGCCAACTCCGCCGGGCTACACCGCACTGACCATCATCGACGTAACCGAGGGCACAGCTCACTCAGGCAGGAGACCCCCGGACTACACCACCGCCTTGCAGCGCTCCCGTCTTGTCACACATTCCCCTGACTCCCAGCAGCCCCCAGCTGCAGGAAAACCCACCCAATCGCTGGACCCCTGGGGTCGAGAAGAGGAGGAGGCAGAGGAGGTGGAAGAGGAGGGTGAGTGCTTGTCTCCCAAACTCAGAGATCAAAGGAGGAGAGGTCCACACACAGCAGTTCCCCCCAGGCCATGAGTTACATACACCACCCCAACAGGAAGGTAAAACATCCCAAACTCCAGTTACTTCCACACTCACGCACTCACGCACTTCACTCACACTCACATACACCAGTCACGGTCTCTGCATGCCAGGAGGACAGCTCCTTCACCTGTCCACCATCACCAACCACCAACACATCTCACACAGTGCATGTGTCACCACGGAGACAGCCTACCCTCCGTCGCCGTGGCAACATCCCAGTCATTGCTCCCTGCTCTGCCGTGTGTATTGGCTCTCACCCATCAGTGCTCACAGGAAAATCACTAGATCTGCCATAATAAATGCTTGAACACATGATAGAGCCTGAAGTCATGTTTGTGTTGTCAGGCAGCACATGAAATAGCATTAGTACTTATCAGCACAAAGATCCTGAATTGGGGAATTGTCATTTTATTAATTTTCACAGTAGTAGTCTTTCCTGTCTTGTTTGTCTTTGGTACGGTAAGGCCAGAGCATATTTTATTTCCTTATTATTTTTAGTGGTATGTCTATGACTTTGTTCCAACTCCCAGTGCATTTTCTACCCTAGACAGCATTTTTAGGCATCCAAAAATATATAATATAAAATATACCCATAAAATAATATATATATATGATATATATACACATCTCTAAAAACGTTGAAGCAAATTTTCAAATAGACGTTATCTTTATCAAACCGCATTTTTGAAGTATAAACAACTACATTCTCACCTGAAAAACTCTTAAAACTCTTTATTATTTATAAAATTGTAGTGGATTTGGGTGTTCGCCATGACACTCGATGTGAGAAATACTGCAAGCGGAGTGAAACAAACGGTGAAAAAGTTGGAGTTCTGTTATCACTAGAATATCGCACCTCTGGAAAAGGCTCTCAGCCAATCAGATTCGAGAACCAGAAAGAACTGTTGTATGTATGTATAAATCTCTCTCTCTCTCTCTCTCTCTCTCTCTATATATATATATATATAGTTTCGCTAAACTACGCCATATAAAATAACATTTTATATAGTTATGTTATTTATTTTATTCACTACTGAAAACTATTTCCATCTTATTAAAAATTTACTTTTTAACAGTTATGGTTAGTGGAGTCACTTGTGAATGACGTAAACATTGCTGCCTGTGAAGCATTTCAGATCAGCCACTATTTCAGTTAGGATGCCGTTTTCACACTATGTTTGTTAGCGTAATTTGAGCTCCATTTCCAGTCTACCTGCCATGTTGGTAATAAATTTTTTTAGCATTGCATTATTTGGTTCCAATCAGTGGTGTGCTTGCACCATCAATATGAGTATTCCTGTAGTTACAATACTAGTGGCAACTGTTTGCTAGGTAGCAGTTCAGTAGAAGATAATACACGTTTTATTCCAGTTTTGGTCCTTTTGCTATTACTACCAAAATTTAATATGCACAGAACTGCACTTGCATCTGTTTACTAGGGATGTAACGATTAACGTTAACCGCGAGCCGGTTGAAAATCGATTCAAATATGTTACGATTCAAATCGGTTGAGATGCTAAACAAATCGCGATTCAATTAGTGGCAGGAGTTTATATGAATGTATGTCTGAGGGGAACTTTGTCTTTAGAAATGTTTAGATGGTATTTTTTTCTTTTCATCTTGCCTCTGTATAATGCATATTAAAGTTCATAAGCGCAGCACTGCTTTGTTTACAGCGGAAACCAAGGAAACGCTTGAAGCTCCACCTGCTGGCAGAGAGTGAATCTGCGTCTCATTCAGTTCGTCTTCTGTTTCTGTTTCATGCAGATATTTTTTATGTATAGTTTCACAAAACTGAAGTCAGACCATTCTGTTTTTGCTTCAAATTTCGAAATTATACAATCTAATTTAGATTAAAAACTGCTCATGTTGAATGTATGCAGCATCTTTGTTTGGATCATGATTAAAATGCAGTGGTTGCCTCTAATTTTAAAAGGAAAGAGCACAGACAAAGCCTTAGTTTGTTTATATGAAGAGATTTATTTTATTTGTGTTACTTATTTATTTGATTTGGGGTTTGTTTTAAAATTTCAATTTAGTTTTGTTATTTACATTTACATTATATTTACATTTTATTTAGCAGATGCTTTTATCCAAAGCAACTTACAAATGAGGACAATAGAAGCAATCAAAACCAACAAAAGAGCAATAATATGCAAGTGCTATATTAGTATATTATTATAGTGTTATATTTCAATTTCACAAAGAAACGTGCAGCATTTTTTTTCAAGCAATAATAAAAGGACACATTTTGTTTATAATTTGTCTTAAATCTCATAAAAACAAAAAAAGTGAACTGAATCGAATCGTGAAATCAAAATCGTGAATCGAAATGAATCGTGAGTTGAGTGAATCGTTACATCCCTACTGTTTACTGCAAATGCAGTGTAAGAGATGTGGAGTTTGTGACGCCAAAGGCAGTTTCTGCTGAGACAATCAATAATTAGAAATGCACATTATATGTCATCAATAACAGTTCACTTTCACATGTCACTCGGGTTTGGAACAGAGCCTGTGTTTAGGTGATTGTGTCCATGATGTTCACAGTGATTCTCTCTTCTTCCTCCAGAGGATGAACAGGTGTCCGCTGTTTGAAAGGGGGCGACACTGGCTGCACTGCTGCATTGACTGATGGCCCATATCGGGCATTCACAGGTCAGACAGACAGACCACCCAGTCTACATCTTGCCGGCACTGCCTCTCTCCCTCCTCGATGGATTCATCTCCCTGCCCTGCCTTAATGCATCATGGGGGGTTTAATGCCCTGCATGCTAAAAAATACTGTGAAGAAAGGAGGCGAGCAAAAAAATCATTTATTTGGCACTTTGGAGAATGGAAAAATAAACTGAACTGAAACTCAAACATGGCGCTTTGACATTCACACACAAAAAACAAACTACTGTTAACGGTTATCTTCAGACAATTCCCTCTTTCCTTCTGCTTAAAGGTCACATGAACGTGTTTAGTAGTTCCCAACAGCACTTTTTTAACTGTTTTTAAGGTGTAAACTGATGCACACAATCAACATTTCAGTCACTCGATTCTGGACATGCAGTTTGGATGGCGAAGAAGGCTTGAGTACAATTAACCACCCTTCTTTTTCACATCATTCCTGACGACAACACTCATATCTGCGTGGTTCAATATAACAGTATTATATTTGCAGAAGCACGACCTGAAGGACATCTCTTCTACTGGATGACTATGAATGGAGTTCACTTTGATACCTGACTTACGTAGCACACCAATTTAATATGGAAGGTGTTTTGTGAGAGGAAACAATGCTAAGTGAAGCCTTAGTGAGTGATTTTATTGGTTTTTGGCTTTTTAGTGGGTTTGAGAGCTATAAGAAAGTATGACTGAAACATCAGGTTTGGTCAAAGGCCTATAACAAACATAATTTAAAAACAAAAGCCTGAATAAATATGCATCTGTTGGTAATCGAGGAGCCACAGTCCATTAAAAGTGAATCAGTTCAGCTACAAGAAGCTGAACTCACTCAACTTATATGTGAGCAGGCGGGTTTTATCAGTTCAGCGCCGCTCCAGCTTCAAAAGCTAATTGAAGCGGTTGCTAATCGCTGTGGTACAGCATCAATCGCCCCTGTTGGTTAAAGTGAGGACTGCAGGCTACTCAGGCAAATGAGGCCGTCTTATTCGGGTGCTACTTCCTTCCTCTCATTAAGTGAAATCATTAAGAAGGTGTGTGAAAAATGGTGGCTTTTGTGTTAAGTTTTTCTTTAGAGGGCTCAAGTCATACATGTTTCTCCTGGAGTGGGCCTTGATCTAACTACCACTGCTGCACAACAGCTTCCACGATCACTCACAGGAACTCAACTGAAACGTGCTTTTGAGACTCCGGTGGGCCGGGAACACGCAAACCCACCCGAAGTCCGGCAGTCAGAGCAGACCTGAACCGGTGGGAGCACGTCACTTTTATTCTTTCATTTTAATCACTGAGTTAAGCTGATCACATTGATCAGTAGTTAGAAACAATAGACTAAAGAAGAAAAAAATAAGTTTGCAGTGTTTTCCACTGTACTCCGTAACATCACTACTTCAAGGTTGTTTTTTTTCTCTAGTTGCTTGTATGTTTGTTTGTTTGTAGGTTTTTGTTTGTTTTTGGCTCCCACACATTTTTTTGTAATGGTTGCGGATACAGTTGTTAATAACACATTTGTAACAGTAACTATATCGACCATTTGCTTCCAACCATTTCCTTTTTTTTTTCTTCTTTTTTTTAGTAAATATTCACGTTTTGGCAAGCCAAGATGAGTCGCTTGTTTTGCAAAATAAGTTGCACAAATTGTACAAGCATAAATACAACAAGGTAAATAGTAGTAGGTAGCTGTTCTGCTACTCTGTTCGATATGTGATGTCAAGTGAGACGTGTACATTTAGCTGGTGAAAATTCTCTTTTTTTGACTACTTTTACCTGTACGTCTTTTACAAAGACAATTGGTGGAGTATGTATTTGTTCTTATTTTTTGTCTTTTTTGTTTTGTATTTTTAATACAATAATTGTAAATATTGGTTATATTTTTGTTGAATTGTAGAAATGTATGATGTTTATGCCTCAACATCCAGTTTATGTGAAGCTGGGAATCAATAAATTCGACAAAAATGAATCCACTTATAGTTTTTAAATGCAGTTGTTATTATTATTATTATTATTATTATTGCTCTTCTTTTGTTTTGTTGATTCTGCATTAAGGTTTTTGTTTTCAAACATTGTTTTAAATGACCTCTGGCACCATCTAGTGTTTGCACAAGATAAGACATGGAAGTAACTTGAAATGTGTATCTCATACTTTTCTAACTGACAAATGTATGTTGGGGTTAATAAAAGACATCCGTATCTATGTACTGTTCAACACTGTTTGCTTTTTCAGTGTTTCTTCAAAGGCTTTGATGAGCCAAAGAGGATAAACTGGGTCATGTACACAGTGATTCCACATTTCACATTACTGAGCATGATGCACTGCGAAACCTAATCACAGTATCACATTTTAGATACTAAGGCGAAAATCAGACCTTCCTCCCAAGATGACCAACCCATTCTTTGGTTAGTCCAGGTAAGGTCAGATTTTCACAGCTGGTGTGGGGTGAGTTATGGGGAAAGAGCAAGCAATAATGCTTAGTAAGCATACGCAAGCAAATATGCAGTTATAAATCTTGAAATGTATAAGTACATTTTATTGTATAGTTAAGATTTAAGTTTTTCTCAATCACTATTTTGTATCAGTATGCATGTTGTCCAGTTATTCTGCCATGGAATAAAAAAAAATGTATTTCACAATTCTGACTTTTGTTCTTACAGTTGGAAGTTTATGTCTCGCAATTCTGACGTAGTCTGTCAGTCTCACAATTCTGAAGAAAAAAAATGTCTCAATTGTGAGAAAAAAGCTCAGAATTGCAAGACAGAAAGTCGCAATTACCTTTTAATTTTTTTATCCCATGGTGGAAACAAGCTTCCATGTGTTTCAGAGTTTTTAATTTTACTGGTATATAACATTTATGGTAGTTTCTGTCTTCTGTTGAACATAGAAGATATTTTGAAAAATATGGGCAACCAAACAGTTGATGGACCCCAATAACTTCCATATGGAAAAAATACTATGGAAGTGAATGGGGACCATCAGTTTGGTTACACACTTTCTTTAAAATATCTGTTCATCAGAACAAAGAAATCCATACACTGTTTGGAACAACTTGAGTAAACGATGACAGAATTTTTATTTTAGGTGAACTATCCCTCTTAACTTCGAAATAACTGCATTTGTTTCCAAAATATTTTAGTCAGAGTGAATATTCAATGTGTATGTTTTGAGGAAACTAGTTATTTAGATAAAACTATATGTCTCACATTAAATACTGGATCTCTTCCATCTTTCCATTACTTTCTTTTCATCTCCGATTTGCTATTGCATGTACAAATTGCACCTTAATGGATGTGAAGCAAAGTGCATAATTTTGTTTCATGCCACAACTGATGTGTATTTCCTAAATGAACATCCTGAAGGTTTTAGGTATGATTAGGTTCCATTGTAATTTAAATTCTGCATTAGGTTTCCTTTGCCTTTGCCGTGACATTCAGCTGTGCACAAGAATTAATCCAAGATGTGACGCTGTCTTTGTCGTGTTGACGATTAATCACCTTTTCCTGAAGCTCCACCTCTTTTTCATTATATTCTTTATAATATTATAAAGGGTACAATTACAGGATATAATAATAAATTATATATTATGTCTATTCTAATATTATACCCCTGGTAGGGGCTCCAGTGGAGTCTGTTATCATGTCCTGTCAGAGTGTTTTACATTCACATTGCTTGACATTCAATTTAACAGAAGTGAAAATTTGAGGAATTAATTTATAGTTTTGATGAGCTCAAGGGCACCTGCAACACAGCCCCTCAGGCCCACGTGAATATGTGCTCCATATACACATATGTTCTTCACCTCTCTCCTGATTTCCATGGAGGCCAATGAATAATTACAGTCAAAACCCCTTTCCATTCCTGCTATAGGTGTGAATAATGCCTGTAAACATAGTGACAGTGACTAAATTAAATGTCAAAGATGACAACATCCATAACACTAGAGTCATTACAATTGACACAATGTTATGAAATAACCAAGTCAAGTAACTTTTTCTATTGATTTTTAGCTAACTTATTTAGCTACAATGTAACGTGTGGTGCCGAAATCCCATTATATTATAACTGTCCTGCTTGTCCCTTCTGTGTTTAGGGGTAAGATTAGTCAGTGACTGACTACACAGAGGGGGAGATTTTTCAGCTGTTCGAAACTTTAAATCTCACTCTGTTTCACAAAGGTATGGCTTGAGAAAATGGATCATTTGGAATCCTTTTATAGTGTGTGTGTGTGTGTGTGTGTGTGAGAGAGAGAGAGATACTTTGTTGTGTACTTTGCTTATGCGTTTATAGTCAGACTTAAGTTAGGAGTGTGGGGCCATCTGATTACAATATAATAATAGGCAAAAAAAAAAAAAAGTCCTAAACAAAATGCACACATTTATAATGCATAATTTTTTGAGACTTGAAACCTACCCTGCTCAACATTTTGACTTTCTACTGCAGTATGTTTGCTCATGTTTGTTTCTTTGTGTGTGATTCTATCTTTCTCACACACAGAGACACTAAAGAGCATCTTTAATTTAAATGGCAGCAAAATAATCTGATCATCTAAACAAATGAGTTTGCATTAATAATGTAAATAATAATAATAATATAAAAACTTATTTGATTATTGACTAGAAATAGTGCAAAATCTTAAATGTCTTTCTTTTCAAACAATTTGTCTATTTTCACATGTAACAGTGTAATGTAAATGAAAGTTATGTAATTTCATTAAAGGTCATTTACAATATATAAATACATAAATAAATAAACTAACTAACTAACATCCATTTAACAGCTTGTTGGGCAGGATGGTGTGTCTTTGAATGTAGATACTTCAGGTTTTTCAACAACCCTCAAATCTGGGTTGAAGCCGAGGTATGATGCATAATGTGACCAAAAAAAAGGTAAATACAACTTAAGCTTTGTCTAAATGTCTCCACCTCTACAGAAAATCTGTTTGGACTTTTGATGGGAACTGTTTGTTATGTCACAAATATGTTCTGTTAGTTTCTGTTATCAATGACTTTTAGTTTGTTTTCGTTAGTTTCATGGTTTCCTTTGTTCTTTTCCCGCTCCTCTTTGGTTGTTATGGTTTCTGATATGATTAGTTAATGCATGTACATATTAGATAATTCAAATTCTGACTTCTGATTAGTCAATACAGCATCCCAGGTGTGTTAAAACAATGATAAAATAACAGCTATGACCTGAAAAACATGCAATATAATGGTTTGTCTTACCTGAAGCACGGGGGGGTGGTTGTGTTTTAAATCATATTATTCATCTATTCACTATACATAGTGTAATTTTGTAATTGCACGAGTGTGCATGTTTTTATGTACATGGTACACTAATTTCTCACACTTTCTTGTCACTTCACAGTATGCTCTTGGATCACTCTGGATAACATGATCATCAGGTTTTACACAAACTTGTGGAGTCCATTCAGCTTGAGAGCTGTTGTCATTAAAATAAATGTTGGACAAACCAAGTATGAATTCTGAGATTAATGTTAATTTTTTTAAATTTGCCTTTTCAGTCAGTGTTATGCTGATAAAATAATTTGCAATAAAAATGTTTTATTAAATTAGAAAATAATGTAAATGAATAAATAACACCAGTGGTTTCAGGCTTTTTGTCATTTCTGTGACACTATGAATCTGCTGTATCAGCATTTTCACAAAAGTGGCATTGCCAAACCATAGAAAAAACATTATGTAAACAGCATATGGGGAAAAAAAGAAAAAAAAAACATGGGCAGTTGCTGGAATCAACATTACCTACATTACCTTTAATATCAAAGTCACCTTAAATGAATGAAGGATTGATGCATCAGCAAATAAGCCTGAAGTCTGAAAAATCCTGAAACATTGATAATAAATCAGCATATTAGAATAATTACTAAAGGATCATGTGACCCTGAAAACTGGAGTATGGCTAATGAAAATTCAGCTTTGATCACAGTAATAAATTATATTTTAAAGTATATTAAAATAGAAGGCTGTTATTTTAAATTGTAATAATAATAATAAGAAGAAGCATATACACACACATATATATATAAAGACTGTGTGTAGAGGTGAGGTTCACATGGGAAGAGACGAGTACCGTATGTTGAAAGCAAATTATTATGAAACTCGCCACCAAAAAAACCACATACCTTCTGGCAAACATTAACAGTGACTTTCACTCTGTCATTCTCCCATTCAACTGCAACTGGTCTGTTACACATTCACTGTTTTTGAGGATGCCATATTCCCCTTGTAATTTTTCACAGCTTATAGTTTTTTTTTGTTGGTGTACTTTCTTCCACAATACTACCTCACCAGAGCTGGACCTTACAGAGAGAGGTGTATTAATACTACAATCACCTTAAACTATTCAATTACACACACATTATCTACATTTAACTCTTCTAAAACCACAGAAACAAAGTTACATTAAAGCCATCTCTGATATTAGGTTGGTCAGAATCACCACATTTCCGGTATATTTTAAACATTGCGTCTTAGGCAAAACTCATTTGGAATTGTTATTGAATTCTAAACTTTCTAAACCTATTTCTCCTAAACATTTATGCTTGTGTACTGATGCATATAAAAACATGAAATGCTCTCAGATGCCAAATCAGTGCATAGTGTTCTGCAGTTTACCAGTAACTCTATATTGTTTTGCAGTATTATTATTTATTTATTAATTAATGCATTTATTTATTTATTTATTATTTTTAACAAATTGGTTGAACTGTTGTTCAATTATATTTTATGGAAATTAACTGTTCATAATCATATTTTGAGTTCTATTTCAAAACTTTCTAAATTGTCATGCAACATTATGCAAGTTAAGATTGCAATCTTGGGTGTAGGGTGTGTTTTGTGTGACCTTGATGATCCACTGATAAATGATTCAGCTTATAAGGATTTTGTAATACGGTTGATTGTAATACATTCATTCCTCTGCCATATAAAAACTCAAACATCTGCACTGATAAACAGACAAATACAGCACACTCTCTGTTAGTATTACCAAAATAATACATCAATTAAAACATTTACAATAGCATCAACATAGTATTTAGACATATATTTAGATAAGTTTAATGTGTTTCATTGTTGTTTCAGATGTGCAGTATTCAATGTGAGAAACAATGGGAGTCTGGACTGTCTGCGTGTCTCTCTGTTTGCTCTTTGCTCTGAATGCTTCAGGTGAGATACATTATGATAATACTGCAGGATTTACTGAACATCTCTAAATACCACCACTGAATTTTCACTGACCTTCAAGTGATTTACTTTAACATAATTAACATAAGAACCACTGGTATAACATGCTATTCAGTTTAGTTTTTCTCAGAGCTTAATATTCTGAATAATCTGAATAATTTCCATTGGCAGAGAAACAGTGCTGTTTTACTCAATATCATTAACACGGCTGTGAGTAACTGAGGCTGCTAACATTCAGTACAAAAACACTCTTGCACAAGTTATATTGCTTAATTACTCTTTGTGCTTCAGTCTTGTATAAATAGAAATGGGTGACAAAGTGATAAAGAGATGGTCTATGTTCATTTTGTCTTTAAAAATGACAATAGATATATGATGCAATTAATTAAAGATCATTTAAACTTACAATAAAACAAACCAAATCTCAATATAACAGCTTGTGAGAGTGGGTGGACTCGATATGGACGTAGATGCTTCAAGGTTTTTAACCATCCAGTGACCTGGAGGGATGCAGAGGTATGAAATATTCACCAGCATCTGACATTATAAATAAATTACCTTATTTGTATATATATTTTTTATTATTATTTGAAGATTTTTTAAAAGTTTTTTTTATCTATCTAT
>NW_015644626.1:185823-187022 GCF_001515625.1 Sinocyclocheilus rhinocerous | reverse complement strand
AGTATACTAATAGCACGCTTGAATAAACTTCTTTTTCGTAAGGGATACTGAAAATATTTTTTGTTTTTATTTAGTTTCTACAGTATGTTCTATACACCTATTTTGTTTATTGTTCTGTTTCTGTTTTTTTTCATGTTTAGATTGCTTCCCAGTTTTGGAAATGTAATCATGTAATGGGTTTTTTATTGGCAATGTTAATAAATGATGCATTTTTTTCAGAAATGTGTTTGGATCATCTGTTGTAACTTATCTTAATATTTAGGTAGGCCATTTTTACATTTCTCTTTACTGTATGTTGAATATTGTTGATGCAGAACTCACTTAGTGTCATTGATATTCAGTCACTGAGTTTCCAACGTTTTAATGGCACAGCATGCACACGTGCGCACACACATACACAGTTACAGTTTATTTGTTTCATTCTTAGCTAACATATGTCTGTACAATGGCCCGCTTGTGGACCAGAACAGGCAAACAGGAGTGCATTGTCAAAGTTCCAGCATTCCATGCTACATGTGGGCCACATGAGGAATGTGGGAAAGACCAGGGTTTGTATAAAAAAATAATCTGTGGCCCACATTAGGGTCAGGTGTGGTTTATGTGGTTTGTTGTTGGGTTACATGTGGCATTGCTAAGGCTTCCTTGAGACCCAAATATGGCAATCAGGAGCGGGCCGTATAATTGCCATCATTCCACGTGGTATGTGGGCCAGAGCAAGGTGTCGGATCTGGGCCAGAATTAAAATGAACTGTTGCCCAGATTTGGGCCAGTCCTACTTTATTTGTTTTGTTCTTGGCTGACATGTGGTATTGATATGGTTTCCTTGTGGCCCAAATCTGGGAAACGGGAGCAGACCACCCAAGTGCCATCATTCCTCACGGTATGTGGGCCAGAGCAAGTTATCGGATCTGGGCCGGATCGGGGCCAGAATACAAAATAACTGTTACCCAGATTTGGGCCAGTTCTACTTTATTTGTTTTGTTCTCGGCTGACATGCGGCATTGCTATGGCTTGCTTGTGGTCCATATCTGGGAAACAGGAGCGGACCGCCCAAGTGCCATCATTCCATGCCAAAAGTGGGCCAGATGAAAGTGTCAGGTGTGGGCTGGATCTGGGCCACAGCAATTTTGCTATCTGGGAGATAACTAATACAAATCAAACTACATTAGTTTATCAGTAATCCTAAAAAAATAACACTG
>NW_015644626.1:134052-183541 GCF_001515625.1 Sinocyclocheilus rhinocerous | reverse complement strand
ACTGTATGTTGAATATTGTTGATGCAGAACTCACTTGATGTCATTGATATTCAGTCATTGAGTTTCCAAGGCACAGCATGCACAGCATGCACACGCGCACACACATACACAGTTACAGTTTATTTGTTTCATTCTTAGCTCTGTACAATGTGTACAATGGCCCGCTTGTGGACCAGAACAGGCAAACAGGAGTGCATTGTCAAAGTTCCAGCATTCCATGCTACATGTGGGCCACATGAGGAATGTGGGAAAGACCAGGGTTTGTATAAAAAAATAATCTGTGGCCCACATTAGGGTCAGGTGTGGTTTATGTGGTTTGTTGTTGGGTTACATGTGTCATTGCTAAGGCTTCCTTGAGACCCAAATATGGCAATCAGGAGCGGGCCGTATAATTGCCATCATTCCACGTGGTATGTGGGCCAGAGCAAGGTGTCGGATCTGGGCCAGAATTAAAATGAACTGTTGCCCAGATTTGGGCCAGCCCAACTTTATTTGTTTTGTTCTTGGCTGATATGTGGTATTGATATGGTTTCCTTGTGGCCCAAATCTGGGAACCGGGAGCAGACCACCCAAGTGCCATCATTCCTCACGGTATGTGGGCCAGAGCAAGTTATCGGATCTGGGCCAGAATACAAAATAACTGTTGCCCGGATTTGGGCCAGTTCTACTTTATTTAATCTCAACAATGCCAATACATATTTTGAATCTTGTTGATCTTTTATTACATATTTTAGTGGTTTGTTTTGTTTTTATATATTTTTTATATTATATATTATATATATATATATATATATATATATATTATATATATAACAATATATAATATATATATATATATATTATATATTTTATATTACATTGCATATTTTCTTTTAACACTTTGCAGATCTGTATGCAGAAATGTTACAAAATAACTCAGGAGGAAAAAATATTAATAGAATAAAGCTGGATTTATGAAGTACCATTCCCATATCTCACTGAATGGATCCAATATAATAAATGTCATTTATTAAATTGTCATTATGCTTGAATTATCCCATTATACAACATCACAGTAATATTCCGAGGTGCATGACAAAGAAATTAAGCTGCAAATTGACTTCAGAACGGATTTCTGCTAACCTGGTCCAGACAGTTACCCAGGTAATTTCAGTCTTGACCGAGCCTCAATGATGACCACGGGTCCCGCATGAAAATGAGGTCCCATTCCCTCCCACTCAAGCGGATGCATGACTTTCTGCTAATGGCCACAACTAAGAACACAATGACTTGATTTTGCGCTCTTTATGGAGGTAAGGAACATTTCATATTGCATGAATGTGTCTTTCGGTTGAATTGTAGGGGTAATAACTTAAATGTAATATAAAGCTTATGTCTCTTTCTGGCAGGAAATCTTGCTTCTCTGCTGCTCCCCCAGCTGTATGCGACATTAAAGGTAAAATACGGATCCCTGGAAAGCCATTTGGCACCTAATTGAGCAGTGCTATTACTTTAAACTCCCAACAGACAGTGACAGTCACTGGTGTGTGTGTGTTACAGTGTGAATGAAACAGAACGGAGAGAGAGACTGACGATACTCTACGGTTAATGGTCCCATGTTCAGATTTCATTGTACAAAGAAAGACTCTATTGCTGTTCAATCCATTGCCACATGGGAGTAAAATAAAAAATCACAGCTAGTAATTACCCTTGGTCATCATTTACGGAATAAAGCAAAGCTGCCAGATAAATCCGGACCCCTATTTAGTTTATTGACAAAAGGGCTAAAGTAAATATGATAGTTCATCTCCTGCAATCATAAAATAGAACTACGATGGTTAGTTCTAAATAACTTAATAGATTTTCATGTCATGATCACTATATTTCACACATCTCTCTCTCTTGATGAAATAATATACTACACAGATCATGGGAGGTAAACAGTGTTCAGTTCTGTCAAGTGATGAATTGAGCATGTATTTCGGGTCAAAGGGCGCTATGTGTTTATTTAGCTGAGTTCTGCAGACTTCTGCCTGATGAGACATTAGTATGCGCTGTGCTGTCTCTTGTCTATGAAACACATCTGCCAGCCTTTTGCAGGCCTTGTTTCAGATTGAGTGAAGCCAGGAATACCAATTCACCATTAAAGTGTTTTGCTGTGAATTCAAAATGCCTGAGAAAAGCATCACAAATCTGCTAGATAGGCAAACATGTCTCTGAGCTAGCGCTTATTGGTGTAACTTAACCTTTATGAAGTAAATAGTTGATTAACAGTCCAAGTCAGGAACTTTACAGTGTCCGACAGTTCCTCTTCAAACATGTTATCAGCATAAAGTACACTTTAGTAGGAGTACTTACTACAGAAATACTTAAAGAATATACCTGAGTGTGATCTGAGTGTAATGTTTATGGACAATTGATTGCATGTTAATTGCAAAAGTGAAAATGTATTGTAGTTTAAAGTGATATTAAATGCAATTAGCTGAACTCGATTTAACATGTAATCATTTGCATTCAACATAGGAGCTGTAGAGTTTATAGTTTTGGCATTAAACTATGTACTTATATCAAAAAATAAGTACATTGTACGTATCGTGTTCATATTGTATTGGAAAACACTTTTTCTGCTATTGAGGTGCGGTAAGGGTAAGGTTAGGGACAGGTTTGGTGGTATAGATTTAAGGGTGGGTTGTACAAATGTACAAATGTTACAAATGATTCATTTAAATGTAATTACATATTAGTTAAGGCCACCTAATATAAAGCGGGACCACCATCCTAGTAAATCCTAGACTAGTGTCAGAACTTTATGTGAATTTCAACAAAACTAGAAGACTTTCCTTATTTATTTATTTATTTTTTAGAAATAAATGTTTAAAGGTTTAAAATGTTTTATGTTTAATCATTATAGCAAAAGTCTTTTTAACACTGTATCAAATGAAGTGGCTATAACAGATGGCTGGACTGAGCAGTCAGCCATTCAGAGATTAGTTCTTGTCTTATATTCCTTTGATGCTGACAAGCTAATAGGGTCTAGCAGTGCATTTAAAGCACATTTCCAGAGAAGGAAAATCATCTCAGTCTCTGTGGCTCACTGGCTCAGGTTGCATTGTATGACTGCATTACTTAGACCATTTGCACGCTGGACACAACTGTGCCAGGACAAGATGCAATGTTTATCCATGCAGTCATGCATCTCTGGCCTTTCACCTGTGTATATCTGTTGAATATGAAAATGCTCTCACCCTCTGAGCACACCCGCTGCCACACACATACGCACACATGTGCACACACAGGGACAGAGAAGGACGGCAAAACCTGCCCACACACAAACACAATCGTTTACTCTCCTCCACTGTGCTTTTTTGGTCAGCGTCAGTGAAATGGAAAATGGCTGTTTGATAGGTTAATGGAATAGTTCTTCCAAAAATGAAAAGTCTGTTTACTCATCCGTATGTTGTTCTTTTTTTCTTCTGTAGAACACAAAAGGTAAATATATAAATAACACACAGGCCGCTCTTTTCCATATAATTAAAATTAATAGGGAATGGGGATGTGAAGCACCACAATGGTAAAAAGCACCTTAATACTACTATAGTTATGCTCTGTATTGCAAGTGATATGGTAGCTTTGTGTGAAGAGCAAAAGCAAAGCCTAATTTAAATTTAATTTGTCAATCGCTAAAAAACATGTCCACCATTATAGCCACGCAAGCTATAGCCCACAAGCAGTGATGTCATACACAAGTGTTTGAACATAGCGCTGATTTAAAATAATAATACAACTACTTGTAACAAATCAGTCCACTGAAGGCGAGCGTAGTGAAGAACCCAAGTGCAGTTTATTTACAGGTGACCCAAACATCCAAACAATAATCTGAGACTTGACTTGACATGAACAGACTTGACTAGACATGAACAGACTTGATTTGACATGAACAGGCTTGACGAGGCATAAACAGACTAGACTCACCGACAGCGGGTTACAACATCAATACACGACGAGAGACAATGGCAACATGATGGCTACTTATAGCAAACAAGGAGGGTCACATGACATGAACAAACCAATGGGAAACAAGACACATGACTAAGACTACCAATCAGAACATGACACAATGAACAAGAGAACCAATGGCAAGAATACAAGAGGGCAAGGGAAGCATGACAGAAACAGGGACCATGAAACAATTACAAAATAAAAGACATGAAAACATGAACAAGAAACACAACCCAAAACACCACATTACACTACTAATAATAAATATAGCTGCAAGCAGCGATTACCGGGGTTCAAACGTTTTAGGTACTTAAGCACGGGAAAAAGACATCACATATTATTTAGCAAACCTGTAACCACCTACATCAATTATTAAAAAAGCATTTTTGGCAAATCCAGGTGATTTACCATATACAAATGATGTTTTTAAAACGTTATGACTGTTATAACGCCAGCTGTGGTCCGATCTCCCTGATACTTTGCATGCTTGTTTAGAACCACCTGTCGCATGTGCTCAGCGGGTTTCGTGAAGTGTTGAGTTTTCGTTTAGGCTTTATAGGCTTTTGGGTATATTTGGACAGGCCCCTTTTCTAAAGGACCCCGTTATAGCTTCCCAAAGAGTAAATTTCAACATGTTTTTGATAATTATTGACCTAGAGAGTCCAGAGAATTGCACTGCGGTGGTTTTTTACAGACTGAGCGAAAAACCTAGGACTAGTTTGCAAAAGTAGTTTTTTCACATCTCCTCAATCATTTAAAAAAACGGTTTGATTGACAGCAGTGGTTCTAGAGGCATAGTTGTTCGGAACGAGGAGGTCTATCATACGATATGAATATCGCATGTATGTGCAGAAAACCGCGCAATGTATAATCATTTACGCCCTCAAAAATGCGATACCGCCCTCCAGTGGCCGATTTCTTTCAAATTTCTCACAGACCTTTGGGGCCGTGAGTCAAACAGGCCCACCGAGTTTCGTTCAGATCGGCCTCCGATAACCTTGTCTAATAGGTGCTCAAACGTCATCGGCCAATGGCGGCCATGTTTTTTTTTAGATACGCAAATGTCCCCATAGACAATTGTGGCACTTTGGACCAAGACCGTGCACAGCGATTTTCATGTTGACAGGACAAGTGGTTGCATAGTTATGGCAATTTTTATGTTTTTTTTCCCTCTTATAGCGCCACCAAGAGGCCAATCTCCGCAATTTTTTTTTTTCTGTGACCTCAGCTTGAGCTCTTAATAAGTGTGCCAAGTTTGGCGAAGATATCTCACTCCGTTCAGGAGTTATAGGTATTTTACTAAAAGTAGCCCTGCCCCCTTCAAACGTTTTGGCGTCCCTTTGCCACGGTGAGTCAAAAGTTCAACTTTTTTTTTATAATTATTGATATTCACTCTCCAGATAATCTTTCTGCACTGGTTTGGTTCCGGTCAGGCGAAAAACCTAGGACTAGGTATCAAAGTAGGTTTTGCAAAAAATGTGAAATACCCCGAAAATTTCAAATCTGAGGCATTTTGTTCGGCATGAGCCAAGGATTCCAACGACATAAGACACTTGAGCCTGCAACTGACGGTTTAGGAGTTATGAGAGATTTCGTACTTTCATTCGCTGTAGCTCCCCCGTCAGGCTGATTGGGGCGAGCCTCGGTCACATTGTAGGCGGTGTGAGTACTACCATCCCTCTAAGTTTCAAGTCTCTACGACTTACAGTTTGGTCTGCATGATCAGTTTTACGTGGAAATCGCTCATCCGTGACCATTCTAACAATTACAATAGGGTTTCAGCGCTATGCGCTTGAACCCCTAAATATAGCTGCAAGCAGCAATTACGGGGCCAAGCACTACAGAAGCAAGCATCAGACCAACTGCAGCAATGAGTAATTAAAACCATTTTAAGATGATTTTAGTCAAAATGGCTGAAAAATCATAAATACAACCTCTGGTAATGAATTAATGGCTTATCACGTTTGACCAACAGGTGGCGCTGTTATCAAATTGATGTGGTGTGTTCTGTGTGAGGTGACAATGGCACACACAAAGTTTGGTGTCAATATGTCAAAGCTTTGCAGAGATACATCCTCAGATGTAGTCTGACATCAATTCTCAAATTTATTGCGTTACTATACAAAAAACGGTTTTGTCTATCGACACGAAATCCATAACTTTTTGTCAACGCAGTCTGAAGATGATCAGACTCGATTTTGGTGAAAATCGGACCAACGGTCGAGGAGGAGTTCGAAAAAGTAAGTTTTCAGGCGGTGTGAGTACTACCATCCCTCTAAGTTTCAAGTCTCTACGACTTACAGTTTGGTCTGCATGATCAGTTTTACGTGGAAATCGCTCATCCGTGACCATTCTAACAATTACAATAGGGTTTCAGCGCTATGCGCTTGAACCCCTAAATATAGCTGCAAGCAGCAATTACGGGGCCAAGCACTACAGAAGCAAGCATCAGACCAACTGCAGCAATGAGTAATTAAAACCATTTTAAGATGATTTTAGTCAAAATGGCTGAAAAATCATAAATACAACCTCTGGTAATGAATTAATGGCTTATCACGTTTGACCAACAGGTGGCGCTGTTATCAAATTGATGTGGTGTGTTCTGTGTGAGGTGACAATGGCACACACAAAGTTTGGTGTCAATATGTCAAAGCTTTGCAGAGATACAGCCTCAGACATAATCTGGCATTATGCCTCAAATTTGTTGCGGCACTATACAAAAATGGTTTTGTCTATCAACACAACAACTATCAACTATCTATCAACATACATTTTTGTCAGCACTGCCTGATGATGATCTGATTCGATTTTGGTGAAAATCGGACCAACGGTCGAGGAGGAGTTCGAAAAAGTAAGTTTTCAACATAAATCAAAATGGCAGACAGGAAGTTCGGCCCACAATGGCATCATTGATATCTATGTTGTCGGCATGACCCAAGGAATATTTTATATAATAATTTTCATCATAATTTTTGTAGACAACATTTTTTTCACCGACGACAACGAGATGATAAACTAAAACTCTTTTTGAATGACAAATACTATGACATAAATCTATTGACATTTTCGTCAACGAATAAAAACGAGACGAAAATGTTAGGGAGGGACGATTTGGGAAGAGATTCATTCAGAACAAATCTGCTGTGTGGTTCGGAGGTTAGATGCTACATATGAACCGGCGGGACATAAGCTAACATACACTTGCTGCACGTCGCATAAAACATTCAAAAATGTAAATATGTGGGAGTAAGAGAAGAGCAGGCATATGGATAAATATGACAACGCAAGAGAGAACTCAGTTCGGTCCGGTATTCTGAGCGCAGACACTGAAGCATACACACAGAAAGCGCGTCTCACAGCGCGCGAGTACTCTTTCGCGTCGCATGAATGGAGAATTACACACAAAATGATGTTGAATTGTCCGTTTTGGTGAGTATTCACTTAAACACAGTTGATTACGTCTTAAGTGAACGTAAACAGTAGGGAGAACATGTGTCAGTACGTTGCATCCATTGCAGGTGTGCATTCGGTTTTAAAGGGAAAGCAGACTAATTTAGTTGCTATTGTCCGAGTCAGTGATGTTAATCAAGCAACAAAAGAAAGACAGAAAATCACGCACTGCTCTTGACTGAAAAACTTTAGTAGCCCTAAAGATTAATCTAAATGTATTCATAGAAATAAATATGTCTGCTTGAAAGAATGAAGAATATGGTAAACAAGTTGCTATAAAGAATGCATAATTAGCCTGTATAACCACTGGTATTTCATTAAAAAGAATACCATGTCTTTGTTCTTTATGAGAAGTGGTATAGACACACAACATAAAGGCATGTTGTGTGTCACAGCAGTTAAATCGGTGTCTATCATGATAAAACCTTAATATCAAACCTATATAATAAGTTTGGAAATTTTAGAGAAATGCTTAATAAATGTACTGTAAATAAACCAATTAGATTTTAGCCAACTAAATTTACTGTAGATTTAGTAGACTCAAATCTTATGATATTTAGTCGACTAAAACTTGAATAAAACTAAAAACAATTCAGATGACTAAAATTAAATCGCATTTTAGTCAAAAGACTATGACTAAAACCAAATTTTGCTGTCACAATTAACACTTTTTAATAATTAATAGTAAATGAATGGTTTACTACTCTTGACCAATAGGTGGCGCTGTTACCAAAATGATGTGGCCTAGTCAGTGTGAGGTGACAATGACACATACAAAGTTTGGTATAAATATGTCAAACCTTTGCAGCGATACAGCCTCAGATGCAGTTTGGTATATTTCCAGCAAATTCGTTGATGCACTAAACAAAAACCATTCCGTATATTGACACGAAATCCATAACTTTTTGCCAGCTTGGTCTGAAGATGATCCGAGTCAAATTTGGTGAAAATCGGACTAATGGTCTAGGAGGAGTTAAAAAAAAGTAGGTTTTCAACATGAATAAAAATGGCGGACAGGAAGTTCAGCCAATTATGGCAAAATTGGTATCGATGTTCTCGGCATAATCCAATGAATCTATCAAAACCAGTTTCATTACAATAGGCTAGTGAAAACAAAAGTTATTAGCATTTTTAGAAATTTAATTATAACTTTTGACCACAAAGTGGCGCTGCCCCCAAAGGTTTTGAGTACCATCAGGGCATGGTGCCGAAGAAGCATACCAAGTTTCGTAATGATATGTCAGTGCGTTCATAAAATATCGTATTTTACTACAAAATTCAAAATGGCCGACGCCTCAATACCCCAAACCGTTGCAGAGATACAGCCTCAGATTCATTTTTGCGTGCTTTTTGTCGAATTCGTTCACGCGTTATTCGAGAACGGTTTGACTTATCAACTTGAATTCCATAACTTTTTGCCAGCATGGTCTGAAGATGATCTGAGCCAATTTTGGTGAGAATCAGACAAACCGTCTAGGACGAGTTCGAAAAAGTACGTTTTTCGAACAATTAAAAATAACGAAAAAACTAAACCTTGCGATTTTTTAATTTTGGTGTTCAAAATGAATTTTCCTTCTGTGCCTTACAGTTTAAAAGTTATTAGCATAAACATGAGTGAAAATTTGGACAAGCGGTGGCACTACAGAGTTTGAGTTAGAGACTCAAAACTTGCTATGGTTAATGTTGAGACTGTCCTCTATCAGTGTGCCAAATTTCACAACTTTCCTGCAAGCGGTTCTATGTGCTGCCATAGACTCAAGAGCAGAAGAAGAAGAAGAAGACCAACGGATACAGTAGGTGCCTACGCACCTTCGGTGCTTGGCCCCTAATGAATACAAACTGTCATATAAAAAAAAAAAAACACTAATAACAATGACAAAAATGGACAATTAATTAATTAATTAATTATAGTATCTCAATTAAATGTTCCAGTGATTATACAGAAAACCAAATAAAAATTTCAAAAAAGCACTGGAATAACATGACTAAGTAAATGATGACAGAATTTTCTTTTTTGGGTAACTGTCCCTTTAATGATTTTTTTTTTTTTTTTAAAGACAATTACCCAGCACCAAGACAGCAGGTTGATTATATTAGATTAACCACTTTTCTTAAATGACTGTTGGTTGGACCATTATTATTCTTCCTCAGTCATTTAAAAAAATTATACATACAATGGCAATTTGTTCCAGGAAGGTTATTATGATGTCATCAACATCCTGAAGGAAACCTGTTCAGATTTAATGCTTTGTGTTAAAGGTGGCAGGTGTAGTAAATGGAGCAGTTAGCACATCAAGGGCCCCAGTTTCTCCCTCACTGGATCCCCATGATTGCAGTGATAATAGCTGGACTGACTCTTCTGAGCACAGCTGCTGGGTGAAAGGTCATCAGGAGGAGCAGCTGCCCTCATGGATCAAGGGTGCAGGTGGCACTGGGCACCAGTAGTAGAGAAGGGGCAGGTGGCAGTTAGTGCCAATGTCTGGGTCCAAGTCCAGCAGATTTGTATCAAATGCTGATTGTTTTCCAGGGGAAAGGCCTGGGACTGCATGACCTAATGTGTAACATGTTTTGACCTAAAAATCTGGCCACATCAAGACAGTAAAATAAAGATAAATAAAGTGTGTTTTCCAATAACAGTCTCCAGTCATCAAGTCATGTATTTTTGTTTATTTGAATAATACATTAATAGATTACATGATATTTCAGAGTTTAAAGTGATAGCTTCATAAAATTACAGTTGAACCACTGATGTCACATGGACTATTTTAACAATGTCCTTACTACCTTTCTGGGCCTTGAATGTGGTAGTTGCACTGCTGTCTTTGGAGGGTCAGAAAGCTCTCGGATTTCATCAAAAATATCTAAATTTGTGTGCCGAAGATAAACAAAGGTCTTATGTGCGAGGCCGGTGGAGTAATTGCTAATGCGCGACACCTGCGCCACTCACCGGTCTCGAGTCTCACGGAGGAGCTCCGGAAGGATAAAGGAGGAGTGATTACAGTGTTCCCAGAATCAGCGGATGCCTGAGGTGCGGGTTAACTGCAACCTCCACGTTATGCTTTTGACCCCGGAACTGGATAGCTAGGAGCACTATAGGATACCTCACCACATCCCCGTGTACGCACCGCACCCGAACCACGCAGCTCTTATCCAATGCCAGGCATGACGAAGCGGATATCGTCCTCTTTTGGAAGACCAAACAAAGTAGTTTCGCTTTCACAACGAAGCACACAGCATCTTTACGATATGGCAGCGGCTTCGAATTCGACGAAAACTACAGCGGTGTCCCTCATTAGCAATCACTCCACCGGCCTCGCTCCGTTCCCACGGCTCTCGGCCCCGCCCCCACTCGTCACACTAACCAATCAGAAACATTCTCTGCCATGAATGATTCTGAATTTTGGGTTTGCTGACATAAGATTGGCTTAAATGTTGGGGTTTTGGAGAGAAAAGGCATTTCTTAAAGGGGTCATATGATGCTGCTAAAAAGAACATTATTTTGTGTATTTGGTGTAATGAAATGTGTTTATGCGGTTTAAGGTGGGCGGCGTTATGCAACTCTTCCCAGATAGTGACGTAGGTATGTGGGGTGTGTTAGAACGAGCCGTTTTAGGTAGGCGTGGCTGACTCTTAACTTTTATAAAGAATATCTCTTTGGATTTGAGACTTTAGTCTTTGCAACTTTACAGATCTTCTTTATGCACCAAGAGCTTGTAACACTCCAAAGAGAAAGGAAAAATTGAAATCGCATCATATGACCCCTTTAATACCAAATACGCCAAGTTCGGACTTGCATCCTTGGTGACTAGGCAAGTGCGACTTCTTGGGGTCAGGAAGAAAAAGTCCAATCCTTCTGCAAATCAAACAGCAGCATATTGATCACACTGTAAAAAAATAGTGTAATTTTAATGCTAGACTAAACCTGTTAATTGTTAATGGTAAATATATACAGTATGGTAATAAATATGTTTTTGGAAGCTAAAAAAAAGTTTTTTTTTTTTTGCATTTGTGTACATGTCAGTTAATTAAATATCCTTTTTTTCTGTAAATTTAAGTTAGTAAAACCTAAAATGTTGATACTATGTTGTTTTACTGAAAAGGAAAGTTGTTTTAGAGCAAGTCATTATATACTGGTGAAGGATTACAAGGGCAAACAATTTTCTCTTTTTGGAATAACGCACACTGATGAATCATTCGCAATAAAACCAGGAATGTGTCTTAATACAAGAAAGATGATCAGTTTTGATTTCATGTTGACTTTAAAGTGAATTATTTCAGGAACTGAAGGAAAGTGAAGAACTAGAGAGACCAAAAGAGTTATAATTTCCCATAGTAAAGTGCACTGGCTATCTCTGCCTCCACAGCTGAGGACATTCAAGGTCATGAGAAACGAGACAAACTCATCTCTATGTGTGTGTTTGTGTATATGTTCATATATTTCTGTCACGGCATGTTAATACCTCAGACATCATCAATTTCCTCCCCAGACACACCATGATTCAGGCAAGCCAATGGAATTAAATCAAATTATCTCCACCCCCAAAACGATCGAGTGCGTGAAAGTCCAGACACTGAGTCAGCCGCTCCCCAGAGCTCCGGACAGGAAGTCTTTGATCCAGCGCTTTCACACAATAAGGAAGCAGACGCAGTCTGAGAAAAAAACATAACAAACAATCTCTTCGAAAACAAACAATGAGCGCTAATGCATTCAGGAAAACAAGCAAGGAAGCACATGAGGATATTTAAGTTATTTAAAAAGCAGCAGCTCCAGACAGAGTGAGCTGTGTGAATGAAGTTAAGAGGATTACAGGTTGTTTGGTGACACTTGAGGCTGGTGAGGAGAGATAAAGCATGAGAAGTGTGGGCAGGTGTTGCTATTCGGCTCACCTCTCTGAAATCTGTTCATCTAGCACAGAATGTCACTTTACACAGTGGTTTTTGTTTAGAAGTTTTATCTTTTTATCCCTTTATACTGGTGAATGTTCTATGTACTATCAAGTATATTAAAGGGGTCCTAGTATGCCCTTTTACAAAGTCTTGATTTGGTTTTTGGGGCTTACTAGAATAGGTTTTCATGTTAAAAAAAAAATGTACTCAGATTGGTTAGCTGGCCCATGGAGACAAAGCATCATAGGCGGGGATTATTTAAATGAGTGACATTGTGACTTCACAATATCCGGAAGAAACGTACTGTAGTCCAAATGAACCGTTTGTTGTAGTTCTTGTTCCGTTCAAGTTGTTTTCAGTTAAAGAGAATATCTCCCTTTGGAGTGGATTTTGAGCTTTGTAACCTTGCATCTCCTTCATATTCCAATTAATCAGCCACTCAAATAATTCATCCATCCATCCATTCATCCAACCAACCATTTAAACATTTTTTCTTTCATCTAACAATCTGCTTGTTTCTTCATTCATTCATCTAACCTCCACCTTCCAGCTAACCAGCCTCTCAAGTAATCACTCCATCTGTTCATCCATCCACCCATCCATTAATAATCTATTAATTAATTAATTAATTAATTCATTCATTCATTCATTCATCTCTAATCTCCATATTCCAATTAATCAGCCACTCAAAGAATTCATCCATCCATCCAATTTAAAAAATGTTTTTCATCTAACAAACTGCTTGATTGTTTCATTCATTCATCTAACCTCTATCTTCAAACCTTTCAAAGAAGCCATCTATACATCTAAATAGTTATCCACTTATTCACCATTCATCCCACCCTAACATCCATTCATCCATCCATAATGCAATGCATAACTCAAAATAAAGGTAAAACACCTGTTAAAAACAAACCTGTTAAAAAATAAATAAATAAATAATGATTATTTCTTTATATTAACACAATACATTGGGCCATATTTTAATGACTTTTTTAGAGTGAATCTGTGTGTCTGTGCTATCAACCTGTGTGTGTGTGTGTGTGTGTGTGTGTGTGTGTGTGTCTTGGTAGACTGTTTCTTGGCTCACTCCAGTACTAACGCTAGTGAGATGGGAATATGGCATCTTATCCCCTGGAAGTGAGCTACGTGCCAGACTGAAGGGACGAGGGCTGGAATGTTGGACTGCTGTGTCCTTAGTCAGAAGAAAAATTACCCCTGAGCCGTGGCTTGAGGGAATTCCCCCCAGCACAGGGCAGGTCCCTCCTGCAAACCCAGACAGGTTGAGATATGAATAATGATTCGCCTTGCAACATGCACAGGAGACTTAGTGATCCAGTTCAGATTCAGATTGTACATACAGAATGGATCCAGCACTGCACACTTCCCATCTTGAACCTGACACGATAAATTCAGTATGAAATGATCTGGGCTACTTTGATATGGACCAGTAACTCTTTGTGATTGTTTAAGGATTTTGACAAAACCAGAACATTCTACCTCTCCCAACTTGCCATTCAAAATGCCCTAAACCTATAATGCTGCTCTCACCCACGTTGTTCTTTTGATTGAACTGCCACATTTTCTGCCTATACAAGACCCCAGGGGTGGTGAAACAGATTAAAAATCGTTTTACATGAGCATGATATCAGAGGTAATCAAAAGTCAGTCAAACCATGTTTGAGTTGCACTGATATCAGCGACCTTTTTTCTTCTTCTTCTTCTTTTAAGACCTGAAGACATAACACTATTGATTTATGATCTAATTACATGATTAGCAGTCATATGTCACATGTGAAGTTCATATTATATTAATTTCCCTGGCAAATAGTTCAGCTGGCACTCCTTTGGCCTTTTATCTATATATTTATGTGAAAGTAAGAGACAGTGAGCACTAATTCTTAACACTGATAGCAAAAAGACCAGCATGTGAGGTTTTAGATTCTAAAGCCTGTGGATCTCAGATGGTGGTCTCCCCCTTGTGGTCATCTGTCGAAAAGGGAAGCAGATTATTTCATATTTAGTATAATTACAAATTGTTTGAAGAATATTCTTAATTTTGACAATGAGTTAAAAAATCCCTTAATTATGTTTTCTGTTTCTTTTGTCAGTGTCTGTTCTCTTATCACACAATTTCCTCATTAATTTAAACTCATCTGTCTTGCCTTCTTACACAAATGTGCATTCTCTCTCTCTTTCTCTCTCTCCAAGTTTGTCCTTTTTCTTCAAAGCTGCTGATGTGTGCATAATGAATACCATTCATCAAAGTCATAATCTCTTTCATATGAGTTAATTCACACTGCCACACAGTCCCCCTTCCACCAAACTAGAAGTAAAGCTTCTCTCTAAGACACAGACAGATCAAATCCAAACCCACCATGACCACACATTACTTCACAAGTCAAAAGTCTTTGGAATTGTGGACTGAAAGTTGCCTATATGTACTGTGATTCAATTTGTATGCTTTGCAAATAATTAACATGTATTGTTTCACAAACAGAGAATTAGATTTTATTTTACACATGGACTAAATAAAATATGGAATGATTGAAATGACCCTGAAATTTATGGAAAACTTGTTTCCACCATGGAATGAATGAATGAATGAATGCTGTATTTCTTGCAATTCCATGTTTACATCTCACAAATGAGTTAATATCTCAGTTTATATCTCGCAATTCAGACATTCTTTCAGAATTTCAAGTCAGAATTTTTTGTTATAAAATCCAAGTTCTGAAAAAGAAAATTGTGAGATGGCAACTCAGAATTGTAAGATTGAAACTCAAAATGTGATAAATAAAGTCAGAAGTGTGATATGAAAAGTCACTTTTTTTAAATGTCGCAGCAGAAACATACTTATAAAGGTGTTCTCAGCCATTCATTGCATTTCTGTTATTTAGTTTGGCGTCAGGAGGAGGTATTCAGATAAAGCCTCTACTATAATACTTTTTAAATGGATATTTTTCAGTTTCATTTAGCTGATGCCACAACAGGACAAAACCATGCTGCTGAAACAGCACACACGATTTCTTTATTTCCATATGTTATAAATGTAATATGGGAGCTGTAGGCAGACCATGATATGGTTTATCACAGACAATAACCATTTTGCAATTGCTGCCTAACCCAGCCTTATTGCTCGGATCTGTTTTGTCATTGGTTGAATCGAGCATACTCAATACAAACATCTTCGCCATCTCAGCACAAAGCTTGGAAGACAATTCGGCAAACATGAATTTTTAATCATGAGGAGTTCCTTCTTCCAGTTAACTGACCTTCAGCCTGAGCAAATTCTTTTCAATAATTCATTTTTTTTTTCAGTATCCCACCCCCAACTGAATACATGGGCACACTTACACACATACACAGTTTTGCATGCTTGTTTAAACGGGATTGTTGTATGCGTGGTCTATTTTAGTTGCATTTATATTTCTTGCTTTTTAAACCAATATTTTTAATTATTATTATTTTTATTTTTTTTATCGTATTACTTAGTGGAGTTAGTATTGCAACTTTTACCAGCATTTTAGATTATTTTGAATGATACTATTGAAATAAACCTCCTAAAATAAAACTAAACTAAATAAAACTATGCCTATAGTAAGCTTTCTACTATAATTTTGTATTAAACATGCAGTTGTTTAACCAAAATGCCACTCTGGTGCCTATGACTGCATGTCTGTTTCATCTTCAATTTCACACCTGAGCGGGTTTTTACCCGGGGCACAGGAAAACACTCTCACTGTCCATGCTGCATCTGTGTTTTCTGCCTTTTTACAGATCTATAGAATCCCTTGACTGCAGTGAGCAAAATAAAAGCAGTCCTTTAGATTTTTTAAAGTAAATTTAAAATCTATAAAATCAAGGAAAATGTGCTCAGTTTAAAGGAATAGTTCTCTGAAAATGAAAATTTACTTAAAATGTAGCTACTAACCCTCAGGCCATCCTAAAAGTAGATGAATTTGTTTCTTCATCATAACAGATTTGGTTAAATTTAGCATTACATCACTTGCTCATCAGAGGATCCTCTGCAGTGAATGGGTGCCGTCAGAATGAGAGACTAAAACAGCTGATAATAACATCACAATAATCCACAAGTAATCCACATGATGTCAGTCCATAAAACAACCTGCGTGTTTGTAAGAAACAAATGCATAATTAGGCATTGATTGGTGCTTGGGCATTTTTCTCTCCGGATTCAGATAAGACAGCTTTTTCACTTGAGAAAGCAATATTATGAATAGAGAACTCATATTGTAGTTGAAAGCAATGTTTGAAGTTTATAACATCTTGATGGATCTTTTTTTTATTATAAACACATACATTTTCTCATTCTGACGGCACCCATTCACTGCAGAGCATCCACTGATGAGCATATTTTACATGCATTCCACATTTAGAATGCAGGCTATGTATGCATGTTTAGTATATTATAGTTGTGCTGGTGTCCACAAAAGGGCGAGCACATTAAAGTGAGATACAGTGGGCTCCTTCATCTTCTTCAGCAGTGCTTGTTGTCTTACATCTCTCCAGCCTGAGGTAAAACCCAATGTCTTATGGTTGCTTGATGCTAGGTGGTTTCCTTGCATTTATCACTCACAATGGTCGGCATAAACTCAAGATTGACTGTTAGAGCACCTGTGACTTGTCGAGTGATTTAAAGAGTAAATTGGTACCAGAACCTTCTTAACTGATACAAAGTCTTTTCTAAACTTGAACTCATCAAAAGTTACATAATTAAAAATCTAGATGGTGTATATCCACTCTGCCTTATTGTAAATTAATAATAAACTAATTAAATATATATGGAAACTAAATTAACTAAAAAAAAATATTGCACTTTGTAAATAAAACATAAGTGGCGGTTGCCTGTGCAAAAGCATGTTTGGGTGGTAGCTATAGGATATTGATATATGACTGTTATTACAGTAAAATATTTCAGTCTTTCTACTTCCAAAAATTATGTTTATTCAATGCGTTACCAAGTGAAAATTGCTTCTACAACATTTTTTTTTTCATTGTGTGCGATTTGATGTATAATTTATGTCCATACCACAGGCAGTATGAGCAATAGTAATGCTTGCCTTAGCGAGCACATCTAATAACAGAGATTACAACTGGAAGCCATCTTTGATTCATAACCTAGACAATCAAAAACGTTCCTTTTGCTCGTAACCCAGGAGGTTTCCTGGATCTCTGGATTAATGGCTCAGACATTCATAATGTCTCTACATGCTGTGCCGTGTCAAGTCTTCTCAGTCCTCACGGGGCTCTGCTGTTTTTGCTCTTTGTTTGTTTAACCCACCTTAACATGAAAGCAGTGAATGGTGTACTTTCCTTCACAGTTCCATTGAATGACAAATTAACCTTTTTATAAAACTGTTTTCTGTATTTATGTCCTACTTACCTTATTCAAGGGGGGAAAGGAAGAGACAGGACATTTTTCAAATTACACAGCAACAAGCCAGGATGATGAAGTTCTGCTTTTGTTATACTCTTGTGTTTTACATATAGTAGGGTTTCAAATCTCTCTTACAATAATATTTATTTATACCGTGTTCCAAACCTGTATGATTTTTGTGATTCTGTGTAACAGAAAGAAAATGTTTTGCTCAATGTTTATGATATGATATCTTTTGAGATCTACAGAATAAAGAAAGCAAGTCATGTTTAGACTGAGTTCATGGTGCCAGAATTTTTGGATGAACTATCCCTTTCCTTTCTTAAGATGTAAACCTCTGGGTGACTGTGCCAATAATACTGCCAGCAATGTGCACATCGATGTACTCTTCATGTAATCCGTCATGAAGTAGGTTAGAAACAGATACTTTTGATTTCCACTGATGGATCTCCTCATATCTGACCTTTTCTAATGCTTTTGTCACATAAGGCCACTTGTCACGGGTTCCATTAAGTGTGTTCAAAGATGCTTGACATTGATGAGTCTTATGTAGCCTCTTGTTATTGATGGGAAACGAGATCTTTCAATGGCTCCAGTATAAACACCTCTAAGAACATTGTGTGAAGTGAAACAAAGGACTTGGTATACTTGCCTAAATCAGGCTTATCCGTGACCAAGATTCAGATTCAGGTCTGGATTTGTAAGGTTCATTAATATTGATGAAGAGCTGTCAAACTCATGATTTCTCTATGAGTAAAGGTTGTACTCTATAGAATATGGTATGTCTGTTATCTTTACCTGGTGTGTGGTTCATCCAGTAAAGCGCATTCATGTCACAGGTGTCTTGTGTTTGGTAAGACCTCAGGAGCAGTGGTGTAATGAGGATAGTATGGGTCCAAATACAAAAATGCGATGTGCCCACAACCCTGGTGAAATGAGATTTTGATTTCTGTTGATCAACATGGTGAGTCCACACAACAATTTAAAAAGTGTTGTGAAATCTGCATGGAGAAATCTTTCACCCTTACGTTAAGTTCCAGAGCACATCACTTCTTATTGAAATTACTAGATTTTGCTCATAAAAATTGCCAAACAACAGTAAATGTGACCCTGGACCACAAAACCAGTCATAAGTAGCACGGGTATATTGTGTGGCAATAGCCAACAATACATTGTATGGGTCAAAATTATAAAAAAAATATTTGATGCCAAAAATCATTAGTATATTAAGTACAGATCATGTTCCATGAAGATATTTTGTACATTTCCTACCGTAAATATATCAAAACTTAATTTTTTTAAATGCTAATATGCTTTGCTAAAAACTTCATTTAGACAACTTTAAAGGCGATTTTCTCAATATTTAGTTTTTTTTGCACCCTCAGATTCCAGATTTTTAAATAGTTGTATCTCAGCCAAATACTGTCCAATCCTAACGAACCATACATCAACAGAAATCATTTTATTAATTATTTATTCAGCTTTCAGATGATGTATAAATCTCAATTTCAAAAAATTGACCCTTATGACTGGTTTTGTGGTCCAGGGTCACAAAGTTGCTTTGGAAAACAGAATCTGCCAAATGCATTAATGTAAATGTGCAAACCAAACTTTTAAAGAAATAATAAGAACATGTTTGATGAAATGCAAAACTAAATGCTAAAAGTCAGTGACAATTCCTATATGTGATGTAACACTACCACTCACCTTTTGAATTAATACTTGTGTTCGTTTTGAGCTTCAAAAGACCCCAGCCCTTTTTATTACCTCAGAAAACATACTTAACATTAACAGTTAAACCATCAAATTTCTCCATTATTTTTTGGGAATGATTACTATTTATTATTATTATTATTATTATTATTATTATTATTAAAATGATTATTTTCATGCATACATTATTGGGGCTTCTGAGTCTACAAACAAAAGTCAGTCTCAGCAGAATTTGAGAACTAAAGGCTGTTATGCTTTATGGAGTGCTGCCTGAAAAAATGACACTTTGTGTAACTACTGAGAAACAGCAAGTGGCTTTATATTGGGTGCCACAGTGCAGCAGGACCGCCGTTAAGCTTATCACCTCTAAACCTTCCTCCCCCAGTCACAGCGGTTCAACCATTTAAATAAAATCATTACAGAAGTCGGTACCAGTGGGCAGGGGTGCACTGAATAATTTAACAGGAATGTTTTCATACACAAACACACATGGGATGATAGACAGAAGAGGATGATGTCATCTCCCTCTCACCCGCCACACAATATTGTTGCACACTCTGAAAGCCACCTCGACACACACAGCATGATCACAGCCTCATTAGTGCTATCACCCACTCTTTACTGACCGAAGAATAGAAATACTTCTAGGAGGGAAAAAAACGCTGAATTAAACGTTACACGACACAATGTTATCTGAAATGAAGTATGAGAATGTGTGGCAGAGATGAGTTCACTCTGGTGGGAAGTAATGCCACTGGGAGAGCCTGAGATGGAGTTTGCCGCATTAGATAAATGACTGGTTCTAATAATGTCTTTTCTTTATCAGAGGCAGGCAGACAGGGGTGGCACCGTGCCATTTCTGTTACTTTGTCCTTGTCACTGGTGCTCAGAGGGCACGGGCCATGCACTGGGGAACGATACTGATAGTTTAACACAATGAGGACACCAGACTGGAAACCTTCTCTTTTGTGCAGGAAGTGACACAGAGAAGGTTTGTTAGTATGTTCATTTGCTTTTAAAAATCAAAGCATTTGCATTAAATCTTAACCCTTGAATCTAATGACATCTGCAGACTTTTTGATATTCAAGGGTGGCATGAAACAAAACTCCAATTACCCTACTTCCATAATAATAATAATTAAAAAAAAAAAAAAATAATAATAATAATAATTATTATTATTATTCGTGCTGGAGATTTAAAGTGTTAATCAGATTAATTAATTACTGTGAAAAATAACACGTTAAAATTATTAACGCATTTAACGCACTTGCCGTAGAGAACGTAGTTAGAATGTCCCTAAAATTCGAGATATGGGGCAAAAATGCCCCTGTTTGAGTTTTTGTCTCATATATACATCATGTAGTTAAGCAATATCACATGAGCAAAATGTGATATATGTGTGATATATATGTGATATATGTGATACTTATCGTATACAACAGTTCAATAAATAAGAAGTTAATAGTGTGTTATTTTAGACACAATGTTGTCTGTTTTGCTCAATTTTGCCAACGAAAATATAACAGCAAGAACAAAGCAGACTGGTCGTCTCCGAGCAACACGCAGCTGCATTTCATTTCTTAATCCACATTTTGATCAAACTGAACTATCTCTAAGCCCCGCCCCCCTTAGTTACTGTTGCTCACTTGGACAAACAAACGGAGTTGCTCACTCTCTTACAATGACAGCTGTCAGTGAAAACCTTCGGTATTTCTGATCAATTTGGGACACAGATGGACCTTCAAGTGGGACTTAAATATGCCATGGAGGGATATATAAAAGATATTAAAATAAATATGTAAAAATACAGATCACAATGCAAACGGGAGAATTATGTTTCTCTATGGCGCTGAAACCTAAAGATGTCCGAGTTCCACTTCCCGTGCAACTGATACTCGACTGCCATTAGCTCATCTGCGTTAGAGGGGAGGGGCTTACCGATAGGTCAATTGGGTGAATCATTAAGCGGTTTTCACCAAGCGGCAGCCTTCCGGTCTCTCTCGTGAAACCAACACGGAAGTGACTAAAACTGCAATTAATCGACTCCCCAAAAGGGAGTCAGTCCCATAGACTCCCCATGTTAAAATGCCCAACTTTACAGCAGAAAAAAAGTATGTTTACAGCCTGGTACAAAAAGTGGTTTTGGTCTACATAGCTAATTTTGCCCTTCATGACAACTGTGAGGGGGGTAATTTTTTTTATAACTCATCCGTTTAAATTATATTAAGCCTTAAAGTTCTGCATAATTAAGGGCGTGGCCATTTGAATGACAGGTGGATTGCCGCTGCTGTCACCACTGTCGAGCTAAGTGGGCGTGGTTTCAGCAACCAGCTCCCGCCTCTTTGCCCATTTTCGATTATCCGGGAGTTGCCAAGATGGCGACAGCTGGCTCCGCCTACTTTGAGCTTCAAAAACGCTCTCCAGAAACCTACAGGTGACGTCACGGACACTACGTCCATGTTTTTATACAGTCTATGGTTTTCACACAGGACGCAGAAAGCGCTGCGGTGCGCTATGAAACCCATTCATTTCAATTACTTAATAATGACAAAATAGTTGAACTTTCGCCGCTGTGCTCTGTGACGTTTACCCACGCGGCCAATAGAAACGGGGCATCCAAACAAGAGCGGAAAGAAAAATGGATGAACAGCTAGTACTGTGTGTGTGTGTCGGAATTTCCGGAGCTATACAATACAAAGTTTGCATTTTTACAAGCCGTTTTTCCTCCGCTAGCCTCCTTCACTACTTTGTTGAAAAAAATCTCTGTTGTTATCGAAAATGCGATGTTATAAATACACAATGAATACCGTTATAACAGATTGCAATATGGTGAACTGCAAAGTAAATATGCAACTGCAAAATAAATATTATTTTATATTAAGACATCGCATGGTAGGAACAATTGTCTGATAGACAGAGAGATTTACATTCAAAGTAGTAGTTTTGAAAACTCCGCTTACTTTGCTCTGGCCAGCGCAGCGCAAATCGCGTTGTATCTGAAGGGCTACACTGAACCCGGAGGCCAGCGCAGCGTATTCTGCGTCCTGTGTGAAAGGGCCATTAGGCTCGTTGGATTTGAAGCGGCGCTGCACAGATCAATCAGTGTATGACATCAAAGTACCACGAGAGCGATTCAAAAGCATGCAGATTCGTCTGCTCTCTGATACTTTGATGTCACACACCGATCGATCCGCTGGTGATGATCCGCTTCAAGTCGAAAAAGCCTAATGATTCCAACCTAGGCTCATTGGAAATACGTGCCTCTACCTACATTTCTGCGAAACTCAAAAAACGTACCTATACATCATACTATCGGGTAGGTTTTGGGTTGGGTTTGGTGTAGGGGATATTTCCAACATGATAGAGCATTAACTTTTAGCGACACTCCTCGAATATTTGAATTGTGAACCATCGAAATACATACCTGAAGCAACGCAATACAAACACAGCAATACGTTCCTATATCAACGTAACAAATACATGCCAAGGTCACGTATTGAACCTGCGTTTTAGCGCCACTCACTGGACGTTTCACTTTGAAACTGCAGCGAAACGTGCTGTGAGGTACGTAATAACGGTGCTGCAGAAATGTATTTAGAGGCACGTATTTCGAATGAGCCTGGGTTGAATGATTCAATGGACCATAGAGAACCATTTACTACACTCCTGAATGAATCAGCCAATTGAACCAATCAAATAAATGACTTAGGCTAATCATTAAGACATTTACCACCACCTACTGGCAGTTTTAGTTTATTATTTAGTGTATCATTTCATTAAATAAATAATTTCATATTTCCATAGTAATAATAATAATAATAAAGATTATTAAAGGTATACAGTGCTGTTTGAAAGTTTGTGAACCCTTCAGAATTACAGTGGTCTTGAATTTCCTCCATTTGTACACAATCTGTCTGACCGTGGATTGGTGGAGTCCAAACTCTTTAGAGATGGCTTTGAAACCTTTTCTAGCCTGATGAGCAAAACCAACTCATTTTCTGAGGTCCTCAGAGATCTCTTTTGTTTGTGCCATGATACACTTCCACAAACATGATCAAAACAAAGTAGACAAAGAGAACCCAAACAAACAAATGAGACAAAAATATTTTCTTAGTCATTTATTTATTGAGAAAAATGAGCCGGTGTTAAATATTTGTGAGTGGCAAAAGTATGTGAATCTTTGCTTTCAGTATCTGGTCTGTCCTCCTTTTGCAGCAATAACTGCAAGTAGCGTTTCTTGTAACTGCTGATCAGTCCTGCAAAACAGCTTGTGTCCTTCCACAAAATTTCAGTTGGATTAAGGTCCGGAATTTGACTCAGTCATTCCAAAACATTAACTTTGTTCTTCTTTAACCATTCTTTGGTAGAACGACTTGTGTGCTTGGGGTCGTTGTCTTGCTGCAAGACCCACTTTCTCTTGAGATTCAGTTCGCTGACAGATGTCCTGACATTTTCCTTCAGAATTTGCTGGTATAATTCAGAATTTATTGTTCCATCAATGATGGCAAGCCGTCTGAACCAGATGCAGCAAAACTGGCCCAAACCATGATACTACCACCACCATGTTTTACAGATGGGATAAGGTTCAAACAGATGGACTCTAATTTCACCTTCAAATTAACTGCCAATCCTAGAGATTCACATACTTTTGCCACTCACAGATATGTAATATTGTATAATTTTCCTGAATAAATAAATGACAAAGAACATATTTTTGTCTCACTTGTTTGATTGGGTTCTCTTTGTCTACTTTCAGGACTTGTGCGAAAGTCAGATTATGTTTTGTGTCATAGTTATGCAGAAATATAGAAAATTCTAAAGGGTTCACAAACTTTTAAGCGGCACTGTAGTTCACCCACCCCAAAATGTTGTCATCATTTACCCACCCTCATGGTCCCAAAGAGTATTTGTAATAAATTTTATGTTGAATCAAACAAAATATTTCTCGCTAAAGCTACTTTTTGTAATGTCTTTTTGATGCTTTACACAACAATGACACAACAAATTATCTTTTGGGAGTAATTTCTCAGCCAAATTTGATGTGCGATTAATTTGCGAATAATTACATTAATTAATCGCCACATCATGTAATTAATTCGATTAAAAAAATAGCCCTAATTATATTATATTATTAATAATAATTAATATAAATAATAATAAAAGCAAATACTATCATATTGATTAAATATTACATTAACATACATTAAGTAATATTATACTATTTATAACATTATTATATAACATATAATCTTATACTAATTTAAGATAAATGACTTCTTGTATTGCTCATTTGTAAGTCGCTTTGGATAAAAAATAATGAAAAACGTATACGTAATTATATAATACAATTATGATATGAATAGTGGTTTATATTAAGAAAATATTTTATTACAATAATATTAATTATTATGTTGATAACATATATAGTTGTTGTTGTTGTTGTTGTTGTTTTCAACTGCAATGTTCCTTACCTTTGTTGACAGATGTCCTGACATTTTCCTTCAGAATTTGCTGGTATAATTCAGAATTTATTGTTCCATCAATGATGGCAAGCCGTCTGAACCAGATGCAGCAAAACTGGCCCAAACCATGATACTACCACCACCATGTTTTACAGATGGGATAAGGTTCTGATGCTGGAATGCAGTGTTTTCTTTTTCCAAACATAACGCTGCTCATTTAAACCAAAATGTTCTATTTTGGTCTCATCCATCCACAAAACATTTCTCCAGTATTCCTCTGGCTTGTCCACATGATCTTTAGCAAACTGCAGATGGGCAGCAATGTTCTTTTTGGAGAGCAGTGGCTTTCTTCTTGCGACTCTGCCATGGACACCATGGTTGTTCAGTGTTCTCCTGATGATGAACTCATAAACATTAACATTAGCCAATGTGAGAAAGGCCTTTAGTTGCTTAGAAGTTAGCCTGCAGTCCTTTGAAACCTAGTGGACTTTTACACGTCTTGTTTTTAGAGTGTTCTTTGTTGGTGGAGCACTCCCAGGGGGGATAACGGTGGTCTTGAATTTCCTCCATTTGTACACAATCTGTCTGACCGTGGATTGGTGGAGTCCAAACTCTTTAGAGATGGCTTTGAAACCTTTTCTAGCCTGATGAGCAAAACCAACTCATTTTCTGAGGTCCTCAGAGATCTCTTTTGTTTGTGCCATGATACACTTCCACAAACATGATCAGACTTTGATAGATCCCTGTTCTTTAAATAAAACAGGGCACGCACTGACACCTGATAGTAATTTCATTGATTGAAAACAACTCTGAAAAACAGATGGACTCTAATTTCACCTTCAAATTAACTGCCAATCCTAGAGATTCACATACTTTTGCCACTCACAGATATGTAATATTGTATAATTTTCCTGAATAAATAAATGACAAAGAACATATTTTTGTCTCACTTGTTTGATTGGGTTCTCTTTGTCTACTTTCAGGACTTGTGCGAAAGTCAGATTATGTTTTGTGTCATAGTTATGCAGAAATATAGAAAATTCTAAAGGGTTCACAAACTTTTAAGCGGCACTGTAGTTCACCCACCCCAAAATGTTGTCATCATTTACCCACCCTCATGGTCCCAAAGAGTATTTGTAATAAATTTTATGTTGAATCAAACAAAATATTTCTCGCTAAAGCTACTTTTTGTAATGTCTTTTTGATGCTTTACACAACAATGACACAACAAATTATCTTTTGGGAGTAATTTCTCAGCCAAATTTGATGTGCGATTAATTTGCGAATAATTACATTAATTAATCGCCACATCATGTAATTAATTCGATTAAAAAAATGTAATCGCTTACCAGCCCTAATTATTATTATTATTATTTTTAATTATATCTTACCAAGCACAAAGCACCATATTATACAGTATATATAAATTCGCAAAATAACAAAATATATGAATAATTGGCGAGGCCATTTGAGAAACATATACATTTTCAATAATTATTCAATGCAGTGTCATTTTTGCATCAAGTAGTAATTTTAGTAAGTAATTTTGTTGTGTTTTAGTCATTCTATTGTGTCTAAATGTCGCTATATTTAGGTATTTTACAACTTAAACTAAATGAAAATTCAAAATGTTAGGAGCATTGCTTAAAAATAATATGTTTGTTTGTTTGTTATTTTTTTATTATTATTAAATGTTATTTTATTTAATTTTTTCAAGTAATGAAATAAAAAAGTGGTAACCTTAATAAATGATAATAACCCTGATTCAGTATTATATTTATATTCAATCAAACTTCCTATTATTTTTAAATTCAAAAAGCTTCCCTTCCAACAGACATTCCCAATACTGAATTTTCCAAATAAATCAATCAGATTCAAAAGCCAACATAGACATTTAAATAGCTTATCATTCTTATTTTTATTATTTATTTATTTGCATTTTTCATCTACCAGATGTCTAAATATACATATACTGTCAGAAAAAAATTCAAAAATTGTACCTTTGGGGGCACAACAGCTTGTCACTGGGGCAGTACCCTCAACTGGACACATTTGGTTTTATCTCACCTGTGTTTTAGACATCTGGGGTGCGAAAGAAACCCATCTGGACACCACCATGCCTAACCGCATCCTTTATTCTACAGCGCCCCGCCAGGAAAAAAAAAATCTCTCCTTTTTTCCTAGGTCTGTATTAGTGATGACTGGCTGCCTCAACCTCTACCTCAACCTCAAGTGAACACCCCCTTTAAACAACATAAATCAATACACTTACTATGTGCCCCTGCATATCACAGAGGAGCAGACAGTGAGCATTCTTCATCATCCTGGAGCTGATTCAAGCTGACAGGCCAACACTTACAGTAGCTTACATATTCAGGCCAGCTTGCTATTAGGGGTATCAGGAGACAAAGGGAAGCTCCCATCCCAATCTGGCACATGTTGCAGGACTCTTCCCTATACTGGGCTGAGGTGACATCATCGCACATTTCACCTTGATGTGGATAGACGACCATCAACAAATGCCCAGAGACCATGAGTCTCCTCTCCGAATGCATTTGGTGGAACTCATAGGTTGAGGATGCTTCAATGGATGATGAAAACAGATACCAAAAATAAGCGAAGATCTGTCGCTTCTTCATCTGATTGATTGAATTCCATTACTGGGAAAGTATTTCCGTTGACCAGCCATTAGTGTTGGATCCAAAATGACTTTCTGCACAAGTGGTTTACTTGAAATAACCTCTCGGTCACTTACATGGAATGAGGCTGTGGTTATTTGAAACAGGGGTTCAGAGAAAAGACACTTTAGCATGTAATTCCCCTGTCGGTTCTTAAGGTTACCACGTCTGTCCTGATTATTTTCACTTGGCTGGTAATGGCTTGCGGTTCCCCTACCTTTTCTTGATTCCCCATTTCAGGATCTTTTTCTTTCTGTCTCTTTGTCACTTTCACTTGACTGATCTGACTGTACCCTCCACATCTTTGTTCAGTTGTGCATTTAATGTTAAGATTTTTGTTTTGACTGGCCAACATTATTAAGCTCTTGAACTCATTAGATGAACTCATAATCTGTCTATACTTATTTCTTTACTTATTTAGCTGATCAACTAATATTAACAATACGTTGACACTAGCTGTTCATATGAAGTTGATAAAAAAAACTGATAAAAAGCTTTGGATTCTTAAAAGGAAGCTACGTGTAGTCCACAATATTTAATGTGGACTACATATAGCATAATTTTAGGAAAAAATATGAGACACAATATATATGTATATACGTATATGTGACACAATGTTGAATAATGTGACTAAGTAACTTTATTTTCAAATATGCTGTAATATAATATCAGTTTGATCTCTCATACAGTGGTACCAGCAAGTTAACTTTCAGGTTATTTTAAAACGTGATAGATGTGTGTAAAGGCATCAGGATTCGTCTATTTTTGCTCAACCAAAAATAAAATAAAATGAAATCAAATAAAATATAATTACATTAAGGTTACAATATGATAAAAATGATTACAAACAAAGGCACAGCAGAATAAACCTAATAGCATTATAGCGTCTCTAAATAGCATACCATTGAATGAGTTGGTTGAATGAATGATTCAATGACTTACTCATGAAGACGTGCTGAATTTGAAACAGCATAATAGCATTCTACTCTTGCTAGTAGATCTGCCATATTTTTATCAAGATGAAATAGTAAGAGTATAGTATCCTGAATGAATCAGCAGTTTTGAAAGTTTGAATGCTTGAATAAATGAGCCGAAAAAAATCTCACTCATTATGAGACAATTTTTTCTTCTTGAGAACTTTTTTTCTTATAGAACCCTAATTTCTACATGACTGAAGTGACAATGACAACAAATAAAAAATAAGCTTTAACTTACATTTTGTTTAACTTGTAGAAAGTACTAAATTTTTTTATTAGTATAGCTTATCGTATTTTTAATGAGTTCTTACATTTGTTAAATTTTTTGAGCAGTTTCTCATCTCATTTTCCAATCTTCATGTCTATTATTTTCTTCACAACTGCTCCCTATCCATACTAGCACGCATTTTTAATCAAATCATGCTGTTTTAGTCACCAATAAATGTATTTTTTTTCTATTCTCAGATGGCGTTTCATACTTTTCTAAGTTCCTTCATGACAACTTAATGAACCACAGCTGAAACAGACACTTTATCCCGAGTTCAGGGGAAAACCCTTTTCATAGTCTCCCCGCAGATTGTATTGCTGTCATAGTGCCTCTGAGGTGACTTGCTATTTTAATAGAGAATGTGTAGCTGGTATGATTTTTTAATGAGAGGGCTACTTTATTCCGGCAATGAGAGTCATTCAGCATCTGTGCTTGACTCTGGGGAGGGCTAATGGCCACAGCTAAAGGTTAAATGATTAGAGAACAAGTCTTTTTATTGCTGTTTGTTTATTAAGATGCTCACTTAGAAATTAAAACAGCAGTGTTAATTTTTATGGATGCAATAAACCGTGAATTCATTTTGATTTCCTAGTGGTCTAGATTCAGAAGACAAGCAGTGTCAAAACAATCTATGCCTATAAGTAAAACCAATTCCAGCTAGAATATGTTTCAAATTGGGACTGTGCTGATATATTTGCGATACAGTGTTATATGAGACGGTGGCTTAGTCCCACAATTCTCTGACGCAATGTTCTTCTCTCTTGCTTCCAGAGGGCCAACTGCACCTTTCATTAATTCATGATGTTTGTGCAGGGAAAGACATCTGAAAAATATGTGTGTGTGTGTGTGTGTGTGTGTGTGTGCATGATTTGCAGTCACATGGTTAGTGTCCACATTAGATATTTTGCTACTGGATGAGGTAATAAGGAGAAAGTTGGACAGAAAATGTGTTAAACAATACACTATTTTTGACTGTGTAGCACCTACAGCTCTGCATTAAAGAGTTAGTTCACTCAAAAATGAAAATTCTGTCATTAATTACTCACCCTCATGTCGTTCCAAACCCGCAAAACCTTTGTTCATCTTCTGAACACAAATTAAGATATTTTTGATGAAATCCGACAGCTTTCTGACCCTGCACTAACAGCAACGCAACTACCATGTTCAAGGCCCAGAAAGGTAGTAAGGACATCGTTAAAGTAGTGTTGGATGTGGGTGAGTAATTAATGACAGATTTTTTTTTTTCATTTTTAGTTGTACTAACTCTTTAAAGGATCCCAGTGAGTGGCTAAAGAATATTTTAACATTCATCAGCATGGATTGCTTTATTACTCTGTCAGAGTATGCAGAGAGTAATGCAGAGAAGCTGTTATTGAAGAATAGGGCAGTAAAAAAAGGAAAAAGTACTGATAGCAAAGCGCTGCTTACTGAACACGTGAATGGGGTGTTTCTATTAGATGGAGCAGCAAAAAAAATCATAATAGTAAAAGAAATGGAGGAAAAAGCATGAAAAACTAAAATATTACACAATAATAATAATAAAGAAATTTTAAAATTAAATTGTACCACAAAAACATACAATATGACCCCTTTTAAATCAATTTGGTAACACTTTATTTTAAGGGCCAATTCTCACTATTAAATAGTTGTTTATTATGTTATTATGTAGTTGTATACGCATCGATTCGCTACAGAAGGCCTTTGTTCACCCACCAGAGCCATGTGAGACACTTTTTTTATGGATGGGCGCTTTTTGTTTAACTTACTTTGGACTGATGCATGCAACACCCGCTGAGTGGCATTAAACGGCTTGAAAGATCAAAGACAATTTTTAATATAACTCCGACTGGATTCGTCTGAAAGAAGAAAGTCATATACACCTAGGATGATTTGAGGGTGAGTAATTTGTGGGCTAATTTTCATTAATAGTTAATAGTTAGTGAATAATGGTCTTGACTTGGTGGTAGACTTGGTCCCCAAACTAAAGTGTGACTAAACATTTTTATTCATTATTGATCTAAACTGTGTTTGAAAAATATAATAAGTAAGCACATGTCATGAAGCAGCTATTGTGCTGATTTGTCTCATAATAAATGGACATAATGACATATTGACTGCTTAAAGGTTAATGTGATGTATTCGTTGGTGAAAAGGTTAATGTATGATCTGAATATTTTGTTTGCAGGACAAGCGGTACAGTTTGATTTCCCATTTGATTATCCGCAGCATACACCTGTGACAAATTGCATGTCATTATTTACCACAAAGTCATGTGCACAATTTTACAATACCCCCAACAGGAAAATTTAATTTTCCTGTCATGCATTGGTGTAAGTAATGTGATTATGTAAATATTCTCTTCTTAACTCCCACATGACTTGTGTTAATATTTAACAACATTTACAAATGTGCATATCACATCAGTATAATAACCTTTTTGAACCATTACTTTAACAGAAGAATATTTCATGTGGATATGAAGCCACCATTATTTATTCTTTTCTTGTCAGCGTGTTCCTCACGCAGGGTTTGCTGAGATGAAGGACCCCGGCTGACAGGCCAGTGACATGAATAAGAAATGGCTAGCGTGGAGTGGAGTTTTCAGCCATCAAACGGTGATCACTCTTGGTTATGGACAGTGGGTAGAGCGTGAGGTGGTGTCAGAGCAGTTGACATACTCAACCCCCACCCTGCTCATGTGGGCTGTTTCTCCAATGCTCAATTCAGGTTTTCCATCAGTGGTGCATTTATATATATATATATATATATCTTTCCGTACCCACTGTATATATATATATATATATATATAATACAAATACATATATAATACAAATTATGAAACCTGATGAGGAAAGATGTGCTAGAGATCAGAATAGAGACATTGGGAGCCCTCCTCACGATGATCTGATTTAGAATGACAAGAATATTAATTTACTAAGTTTAGCTTTGTCCAAAATAACATTTACAACAAAATTAATGAGGAAAAAAAATTAACTTAAATGATTTTAGCAAATGGCTGCAATATAACAAAGAGTGAAAAATTTAAGGGGGTCTGAATACTTTCCGTACCCACTGTATATTGGCATTATAATCTATTCATTATAAAAAATTTATTATTCTACCATGGTCCATAAAATTAATGATCATTTATTAAATATAGCAAAATATATAGAATATAATCCAATATACATGTTTTCTGTAGGTGACATTTAAATTATTCATTTTTAAAATTAGCTTTTTATTTTGAATTAGCTTTTATTTAAATATTTGAATTTTCATTTTGATATTATTTTAGGTTTTAGTAATTTTGTTATGTGATCTTGTTATTTTTATTTATTTTTTCTACTTACTAGCTTTATTTTTAATTCAGTTTTAGGAATTTTAAAGCTTCAATTTTTACCTATTTCAAACTATTAACTTATTTCAGTTAGTTACTGAAGCAACATTCCTAATGTTATACTGTTTAAGCTATTTTTCATATTTACAATATTTACATATTTACAATATATATTTTTTTTATTTATTTCAGCTTTATTACAAACAACATAATTTTTAATAATTTTACATTCATCTAACAATAGCAACACTACTCATGTTTAGTGTATGATCATGTTTATGCAAAAATTATGCTGAAAAAAATGAAATATTATTTAAAAATATTCTTGCACCACATTTCTTTAAATATTATTCTATTTTCATTTGAATTTCCCCTATTTAAATTCAATTTGCAATTTTGCACCATTTTCAATCCCATTTAAAATTTAGAAAATGAATTTGCAATCAACAACATTCACAATTCAGTTTTGAATAGTACAATAACCTAGCAACCAAAACAACGCACAATTTTAGCAGAAAATACAAAAACTAGTTCAGTCGTTTACATTTCATATATTTCCCCTCACACATTATTTCTTCACCTCTATTTCAGTCTATTTTCCCCTTTCGAGTATCACTGATATGAATATGATCTTCTACTGTCCTTCAACAACATTTCAATCAGTTTCTCTGTCTCTACATAATGCCATGCATTGTACTGAGCAGTACATTTCTGCATGTCCGATCTTCTATTGACCCCCTCTTTTCCTTTTAGAACAACAGAGTCCTCCATAGTTTGACATGGCCAGGGTCCACAAAGATTAGATTTGAATTTATGAAGATTGCTTCACCTAGGTCGGTGCTGTAATATATGCCTTTGTAGTATTTCACGTGTGGCCCCCTCGTCGCCAAGCCACCCAAGGGCCCCATATTTCACCATGACAACGTAATCACAGCTCCACATTAAAAAGTCATTATTGTTTAGAATGGAGGCCTCATCCCGAAAAACACTGGCTATAAAATCTCTTAGCCTTTGTCTCTCAGCACACATGTTTACTCAAGAACACAAGCTCAGGTGATTTAAATGACCGACTCACAACTCCATTGATCTCACACAGGGTTTTGCCTTCATAGAAATACACACTTGCCAGTAGAGAGCCATATGATTTAAGGTTTATTCACACACTTTAACCATGTAATGTAATGTTTCATTGCAAATATTCAGACTGTGTTCTCTTGATGCACTGATAACACTTTTTATAATATGATTTGCAGATATTCAGTACACACTACAAATTTAAGAGGAATGACAAGTAAATACATACTGTATTAGTGCTTGGTGTTTAACTCATTTAAAATAATAAGAATTTGAATTAACTCCAGTACAATTTGTGTTACAGGCATCAATAAAACATCAAATCATGAACCCTGTTGTGGACCAGATGATAAATCGCATGAAAAAAAAAAATTTCTGTATCTTTATCTTATACTAAAAAAAGGGACTTTATCCATGCAGTATCTAATGACCAGAATATCATAGACCTCTAGGTTTTATTTTATTTGTTTGTTTTTTTTTTACTTGAGAAGACGATTTTTAAGAAATTAACTATTCCAATTTTATCTTTTAGTACTTTTTGGGAATAATTATTTGGGGGAAAGAAAGAAAGAAAGAAAGAAAGAAAGAAATGCAATTAAATTCCAAATGATGAGGACATTAAAAAAAATAAACAATTTTTGAAAAAAAATATTGCAAAATATGTGTTTACACTGAATTTTCTATAGATAGATAGATAGATAGATATTCATTTTTTCATTTTATTTTAAATTTTAATCATTAATACATTTTTTACCATTTTTATTAGTTAGTTTTTTTTATTGTTGAGTTTTAGTTTAACTTCTTTTGAGCTTGAATTTATTTTTATTTCATTTCTAGTTTTGTTTTGTTTTGTTTTATCTTGTTTGTTCTGTTTTAGTAAACTGGTAAATTTATTTTAGTAATTCAACTTGTTTTATTTCAGTTAGTTTCCAATGCAATATTTATATTTGTGTTTTCATGTAATATTTACAGTATGTTTTATTTCATTTCAGCTTTATCTCACTAAACGAAAGTGGTTTTTATTAGTTTTGTTTTTATTAACAATAACAACACAGGTTCCCAATCCAATAGCAATAACAATGCAACTACTCAGAACAATGCACACTGGCCGCCACCAGCACAGAGAAATATCATGCTGACAAGCTTTATATGGGCAAGCTGACATTTTCTTCTTAAAAAATGTAGTTTGTTTTTTTATGGTTGGCTTTGCCCAATTTTGTTTTATCTTCACCGTCCAGGATTTTAATGGAATTCCGTAGAATTATGTATTTCATCCATTTTTGTGATATTTTGCTTAAGTCAAAGCAGATGAATCTGTGTGCACAAAGACAACAACTTGTTCATGAATTCCATATTGACATAAGCGTTCTATAAGCTCCTTCATCAAAATGTAAAGCTTCTGGACGTTATAAAATTGTCAAAACCCAGGTTCTGCATTGATCCAGTGTTTACCTGCCTGACAGATGCCTGACGTCCAGCCATTGGGAACTCATTCTGACACCCGGGTAATTCCTCAGCCACTTCATACGGTATCTCCAGCTGCCAGAAGATCTGCAGGGATGAACCACCTCATTGTAAGGCAGCACCATAGATGTTCACCTAGCTGTCATTTCGACTTCTCCAAGCATCTCAGTTAAGAATTGCAAACTCTCTCCAATCCCCAAGGGGTTATGGGTATCAGCTTATTGTGTTTTATAGCTTAGCATGATGCTGCTTGGGGTGGCCATGGAGCTTGACCTCAGAGGTCATTGTCCTTGACTCCCTGGCTTTACTCTAGACCTCACAGTTCCAGGAAAGACCACTCTCCCGACCCTGCAGTGAATAAAATTAGATTTATAGGCTGTTTCTGTCGTGTTGACACACAAGATGTAATTATGCATTAAGGATCGGCCACTGAATCCTGTTAGGGTTTAGCTGGATTGGTTAGAGACAAGCACTGAAATAAGGAGATAAAGCAGGAACACTGGAGAAAATAAGAACTATGTAGGGCTGTGAATAGATGTGTCAATGTGAACAAAATACTGCCCTCCTTGGATTTAGATCTCTATTTTTCTCTTCATCTCAGTCTTTTGCTCCATGCACACTGTTTTCTAAGTGGATCATTAAAGTCAATTCATGAATCTGCCACCTTCCATGAATTAGATTTTCCTCCTCAATCAATATTTTCCCATCTGACTGCATCATCACTTTTAAGTCTATTCTAGCCACCTCATTGCAGCAACCTACTGTCTTAAAAAAAAACATATTATAATATGAGTCTCATATATGCTATTGATTACTGTATTAGTCTTATTAACCCAATAAGTTCACTGTCTGTCTGCAAATGGCTCACGGCAGCTTTCGTTTCCATACTGTCTCAAGTCATACAAATATTTACAATGGTTTATATTTCATAGTTTTTGAGCCATTCCTTTGAATATAATACACTGTATGTCACTATTTAGATGGGGTAAGTTCATTTTAAGATGTGCTTTGCGAATTTTATCCTTTCAGAATCAGTCATCTGTGTTTTAACGTGCATATTCTACATCAAATATGCTCACACAAATGTAAAATGTCAACCACGCCAATCTCATTGGTTCTCACACATCATGATGCTTGGTCATGTGACATTCAGAACCAGTAAGGTTTACTTTGGACTGAATCGCTGTTTTTCAAGGAATCTGTTAAGTGAATGATTCAATGACTTAAAGGGTTAGTTGACCCAAAAAAAATGAAAATCGGCATGCGCACACTTTTGCTGAACGTAATCAGCGTTGTTTACGTTCAATAGAGAGCGTGCGCATGCTGAACGTAAACGACGCTGATTACATTGATTGTGTTCTGGGGTACTCTCCAAAATGGCGGAAGACGGTAAGATGGGAGAAGAATTGTTGAATAAATGATGTAATTATTGTTTTCTTTGCGCACAAAAAGTATTCTCGTAGCTTCGTAAAATTACGGTTGAACCCCTGATGTCACATGGACTATTTTACCGATGTCCTTGCTACGTTTCTGGACCTGGGAACACTGCAGTTGCATTGCTGTCTATGGAGGGTCAGAGAGCTCTGAGATTTTTTTGTATTCTGAAGATGAACGAAGGTCTTACGGGTTTGGAACAGCATGAGGGTAAGTAATTAATGACAGAATTTTCATTTTTGGTTGAACTAACACCAGGCCCGGTTCTACGGGGGTGCTAAGCACCCTCAAACGAAATCAATATAGCACCCTCAGTTAAAGCTGTAATAATGACATTTCATTGCAGATTTGGTAAACTATCCCGTGCGTTATGGTTTGCGCTCTGGAGATTTCAGATTTTTATTTTTATTTCAATGTTTTTGTGCAGCGTTGAGCAATAGCCAATCACAGGCATATCTGTTGATTATTATCTATATGCTCTATATGATATCTATTTCTTGAATGCAACAGCCAATCAGAGGCGTTTAAGTCAGAATCCACTCACCACTCAAATCGCTGGAGTTTGTGTTGTGTTCAGCACGAATCATCTCATTATTAACAAAGTTTAGACGTAATGTAAATAAGAGATTCGTTGTGCAGTGTAGAGAACTTCATTGATTATAACGTAACTTTGTGAGTTCGTGATGAACTAAGATGAGTGACAGCTTTTTAGTGATTATGAAGGGAGCGCTCTTTGCGCCATAGCAATAGACAGCATATATATGAATTATATATAAATTAGCACCCTCACTAATTTAAGGAGCACCCTCAGTGATTTGATTCTGGAGCCGGGCCTGCTTTTAATATAGAAAGTTACTTGGGTTCCCAAATGAATCTGCAATTTTAAGCAATTCAATTGAGTGAAAGATTTAGATTTTTTCTCTGAAATTAATATATTTTCATCTGACTGCATCATCACTAATAATTTTATTCTGACCACCTTGTAACAGCAACCTATGGTCTTAGAAAATGTAATATAATAAGAGTCCTGTAAATGCTATTGATAACAGTATTAGTCTTATAAACGATGGATTACATTTTAATGGATTTTGAGTCATTCTATTGAATATAATACACTGTTAATCCCTATTCAGATTGCTTTGTAAATTTAATTTTGTCAGAATCAACTGTTATATACGTATATATCTGTTATATATATCGACACATGCATAGTCAAATATGTTGGCATGGACCTCAAATGTCAGCCAAGCCAACCTGGGGTGTGTTTCCCAAAAGCATTGTTAGCTAACTGGTTGTCCGTTGAACTCTGAATGTTCTCACTCATCATGATATTTGGTCATGTGACAATTGAGAACCAATGAGGTTTATGTTTGGAATGCAAACAGAGCTTTGAACAGAGCTTTTTATGACAAGGTAAAACGGGTGTTGTTTTACGTGTACAGACATTTCATGAAGACCCTAAACAATGATACTTGTGTAAAATGGGCAGCGGATGTCCTCATTAAGGTTTGTTTTATCACATTTAATGTAGTCTGCATGCACTGATTAATGATTTTGAGAGTGAATAAAGGCCCGTTACTTTTATGTCCTTTTTGGATATTTGGACTCCATTGACTTTCATAATATGGACAAAAACAGCTGAACCATTCTTCAAAATATCTTTTGTGTTCTTTTGGGATAAAATTGCTACACTTGGCACTGTAGTAGAAGCATCAGGCATGATCCTCACCTTCCCTATGTTTGACTGCAACATTGAAATATCAAACCAACAAACAGGAATAACATTATTTCCTGCTCAAAAAGTGATTTTTTTTTTGGGGGAACAATAAATTGTTTGGATTCAGTGCCAGTGATGTGCACACTCGAATTACTACCTAGCTTCATCTCCGGTGGGTTTGCTTATGTTATCCTCACACTCTAATTCACCACTAGATTTATGGCCGTTCAGGAAGGACAAAACAAGACGTGAAACTGAGCCTGTTTGATCACGGGTTACATTCTGATTTACCATCCACAGCTTAATTAAGTTACATGGCACCAGGGTGTTGGCCAGCTGCTGGAGCCTGAACGCTGTGAGGGGTGGAAAGGATATCTGGTTGCACAGTGTTCCCTGAGCGCTCCCTGGGGAGGTCTGCAGCTGGGCAGAAGCCTTTCTGTCACCCATAAGGCCAGGGTTAACTGATGCATTTGTAATCCATATCTCTGTGTAGACCTGACATGGCTTCTCAAAAATATATGAGGTTTGTTTCAAATGAATATGAAACTTTAACTTCAGCCTGTCAGGGGGGCCATATATTATAGTGATTGTTTTGTTGTAATATGGATCATTTTCAGCCCTTTTGTAAATCGAGATACAGTACACTTACTGAGATGGTTCAGTTTTATATTTTAGAGACCCTTTACAGAATCACCAAAGGATAATACATTAGAAGCCATGATATAGTGTATGTGTTACAGTGATTTCAATACATTGAAGAGGTGTAATAATAATAAATGTTTTTATTAGTAATCAAGCAATCGCATGCAATTTTTATTAATAAAAATTAATAAATGTGTTTTTGAGTAATTTTAGATTAAACAATATTGGCAGTTACAGTATGATTACTTTTTTTGCTCTGTCACTGAAAATAGTTAAAATTGTGTATCTTCCAGCAACACAGTCATGGCCTTCCTGGATTATCTTTTTTTATTATTTTTTTTTTTTTTTTTCAATGAATTAATGACTCATGATTTATAAAAACATATTCCTAAATGAATCAGTAGTTTTAAAGTTAAATGTTGAATCATTTGAATTCATAATTTAACTACCGTATTGTCCCGAATATAAGACGATGTTTTTTTCCCTAAATGTCCTCATTCAGATGGGCTACCTGTTTTTTTTTTTTTTTTATGGTATATCAAAAAGTGTATATTTTTTAAATGTAATTGTTGGTACATTTTACCAGTTTTTACCATACTTTCAAAACAAAAATGAAAATAGGAAAAATATGCAATATGAAAATAATTGAAGACAAAATGTGTTTTACTGAGAAAAAACAAGATTTGGTTTTTAAAAAGCCTTTTTCCAAAAGGTACATCTGGAAAAAGGGGGGTCGTCTTATAATCAGGGTCGTCTTATATTCGGGCCAATACGGTAATTCATAAAGACCTTTACTTTTTCATTTTGGAAGAAACAGCATTTTTTGGATCGGATAAGTGACTAATACAGTGACTCAATGAATCAACATTTTTGAATGAATCATTTGAATTAATGATTCAATGACGCATTCATAAAGACATATACTTGTTTAGTTTTAGAATGAATCAACATTTTTAACAAATCTGTTAAGTGAGTAATTTAATGTTTCATTAATATACACAGCTACTTCTGAATTGGTTGAGTGAATGATGCAATGGCTCATTTATAAAGACATTTACTTCTTTCATTCCTGAATAAATCAGCATTTTTTATCAAATTGTTCGAGTGACTGATTCAATGACTCACTCTTAAAGAGAGTCACTTGCTGCCACCCGCTGGCGTAACAATGTAACCTGCAAAAAGAGTCAGCTAAAAAATCCCCACAACTAATGCAAAGACTCGACACACAAACACAGACAAGTATAATGATACAAACAGTCAAAAGTCCCAGTGCCGTTGAACGGTATGTAAGCTCAGCCAATCAAATTTGAGGACTGGAACTAACAATTATATGATATACATGGCTTTTTTTTTATCAAATGGACTTCATGCAGAAGATCTTTGTAAGTGTTTCATTTAAATGTTTAAATTTGTGCTTTGGTACTATTATTTTCAATGAAAATATTGAATTTTGTTTATAAATTACCATCTAAAAATGTCATTTGTCTGATGAGGAGGGAATCCCATTTCAACAAGTGTGAAGGTTTATGAACTTTTAAATTAAAGTAGTGATTTATGGTGCAATTGAAATGCAATTTGCATTTAAGGTCTAGTTTATGGCCACCGAGGCCCGTCAAGGCCATTAAATCTCGATAATGAGATTTGCATTATAAAATAAGGAGGATCGAATTCATGATGGCTGTTCTAGGGAGAGATGTGAAATAAAGACCTTCACTCCCCTCTATCATTCCTGATCACATATTCAAGTTATTACAGGACCATTTCCAAAGTCAAAACTGTACAGAGTTAAGATTAAGGAGCCATTACACCAACAGCTACTTTGTGTATCTGCATGTGGAATTACAATGATAAAAACATGACATGATTTTTTTTTTTTGTCTCCTGCTGGCACTGGTTTTAATTCTCATCTATTCTGCTTTCCATTTTGGTTTCCTTTATATGATTTCTGTTTCTGCTTTATGAGAAGACTGCATGACAGGCTCATGTTCATGACCTGAACCCTGCCATTTCTGGCCAGAGTCATCAGTGTTCTTTCATTAATGTAATTTCGGTAATGAATTCTGGGGGTGATCTCACAGTCAGAGCCAATCTAAGGCAGATGGTTTTCATGTTCTTTCTCCTGCCTAGCTTTTTAAATCAATATGAAGCCTTAATTCCCCATGTCTCATACTTTTTCCCTCATTATTGGAATCCCATAGCGTGGATAGAATGAAATGGCCAATGCAAACGTCTCTACTGATAAATTATGTTCAGCATTTAAATATGAAAAACGTTCAACCGAATGCAAAATCAATTTATGCCATTGTTATTTCTGATGAATGTGTTGAATAAGTACCAAATGACATATGCATATTGTGTTATGTTGTTTACCCATTAAGTAAAAATAGTATTGTCTTACCACGAATACATATGAGTTTTACAAATACCATAAAATGTACATTTTGGGTTAACATGTGTACAGTATTCACTTTGTGGACAGTTTAGGCTTTATTAATATATGTTTACCATGGAAGACATGGAAGAGGTATATGCAAGTAACTTTGTATGCATTGCATTTTTTTATGTATTCTTGAATAAATTAATACAGGACTAATATATTAAATGAATGATTTTTTTTTTTTTCGCTTGCCTATTTGTTAGCTTATTATTATACTAATATTACATAAACCACATGCTAATATAACACCTCTTTTCTATTTATCCATAAGCTCAGCTGATCAGGGTGTTGTATCTCTAATTTGTCCTGTAAATGAGCTACTGACTATTACTCTAATGGGCCTAAACAGAAGAAGCCCAGAACCCCACAGAGGAAAGGACAAGCTAACTATTAATTTATAGAGGGGATTGCTTGTGTCTGAGATAATTATTTTTAATGTCACTCATTACAGCGTCGCTGCGGGGGGGAGAGCGATATCAACATTCCCGTTGCTTTGCTTGGATACGATACCATTACAACAATGTCTTTCAATTAACCTTTCCTCTATTCCGTAATCAGCTCTTTCTGCTGGCCAGGCAAGTGCTGGATTAGAGGAGAGTGACTCGGCATTAATGGACTTTGACATGGAGACAGAAAGATGGTAAGACTGAGACAGAGATTTGCAAGCTGAGAGGGCAAGATTCTCTTGTTCCAGACTTGTCGCCATCACTAAACCTTATCCTCTATACCAACCAATTACAGATATCTTGTAGAAGAAAAATTCAAAGAGGGAGTAGGAACCTTAAAAACAGTGGATACAGACACACCAGTGATGCCAATATATCTTCTAATATTTTCAACTTCCTGATATGAAAAGCCTATTAGAATATGAGAATCCCCCCTGTGCATAGAGCAATTGCTTACTTCCTCAGAAAATAGTGGTTTGATGCAAACAATCCCATTTCATTTGAAATCATTTTGTGATAAAAGCCCAAAGGGTCGTTGGGGGGGATATGAAAAGAAAGCAAGCGAGATAATGTTCTCTCAAATCAGACTAGTGCTTTATCTACTAAATCTGAGAATGGGTATTATTCATAGGATGGTTATAAGAAGGGGGAATCCTGGATAGCATTGATGCAGTGAATGTCAGAATCAACATTTCACAGTATGTCTCAGTATTGTTGTCCAGGGATCCTGCCAGCATTGCAAACCACCACAGTGAACAGATGTCCAAAATGTGTCCACAAATATTAGCACTGAATCCACATTCATGTTCTCTGGCAAACCTACGGATGTGCATTACTATGCATTTTCAATACTAACTAGTCAAACTTGTGGGCATAGTATCTTTTTTACTGTCGCATATTAAAGAAGATATTTTGATATTTGCTGTTTGGTCACCAACATTCTTTAAAATATCTCCTTTAAAATGTTGGCTAAAATATATCCTTTTGTGTTCCACAGAAGAAAAACATGTTGCCTTAAATATTTAAGTAGAAATTAAGGCTAAAGAAAAAAATCTAGATAAACTAACTAGAGCAACCCCCATTGGAAATACATCACTCTGGTAACATATTATGTATTCTTCATCTATACTGTGCTCTTGTCTTGTTTTTGACTTTTAATTTGTAATTTTGCCTGGTTCCTGTTTCCTGTATTTCTTCTTGTTGATCTTTGATTGTATCTAGGTGTGTCTGGTTTAATTTAAATATAGCCATTGTGTTTCCCTCTGTCCCATTGGTTTGGGTTTTGTTTGTGTTCTTGTCTTTTATTTTTTAGTTTAGTCCTGTTTGTCATGTGCTTCCCTTGATCCTCATGTTATCCTGTCAAGTGTATGTGTCATGTTCTGATTGGTTGTCTTGTTCATGTGTCTTGTTCTCATTGGTTATTGTCCTGTCATGTGGTTCTCAGTTCTGTTTGCTCATTGGTTGGTTTTGTCATGTGTTCCCCTTGTCTAGTATTTAAGCCCTCGTGTTAGCTTGTTGCGTATTATTTCCTGTAATTACTGATGATGAGTTTTGTTCAGGGTCGACTCAAGTTATGCCAATTTATTTTAGTGTTCACATTTATGGATTATGAATAAACTGCACATGGGTTCTACACTACGTCTGCCTCAGTGGATTATTTTGCACACTCATTCTTTACATGGATGTTTTGTTGGCATGACTGGTATTGTTGCACATGTTTCTCATGTTCTGGGGGGTATTCCAGAAAGCACGCTTAACTTACCGTCAGCTAGTTTCATCGCAAATTTAAGCATCATAGCACCCCATTCACCAATGGTTTGAGTTTGGGGCAGGACTATCTTGTTTGTTGACCAATGGCAGACTGGTGGAGTGTTGTCACTGTTGGGTTTGTTTTATGTTCATGTTTTCATGTCATTTATTTTGTCTTTTTCATAGTTATGGTTCTTGTCATGTGTTTCCCTTGCCCTTATGTAATCCTGTGATTGGTTGTCTTGTTCATGTGTCTTGTTCTCATTGGTTATTGTCCTGTCATGTGGTTCTCAGTTCTGTTTGCTCATTGGTTGGTTTTGTCATGTGTTCCCCTTGTCTAGTATTTAAGCCCTCGTGTTAGCTTGTTGCGTATTATTTCCTGTAATTACTGATGATGAGTTTTGTTCAGGGTCGACTCAAGTTATGCCAATTTATTTTAGTGGTCACATTTATGGATTATGAATAAACTGCACATGGGTTCTACACTACGTCTGCCTCAGTGGATTATTTTGCACACTCATTCTTTACATGGATGTTTTGTTGGCATGACTGGTATTGTTGCACATGTTTCTCATGTTCTGGGGGGTATTCCAGAAAGCACGGTTAACTTACCGTCAGCTAAACCCTGAACTTTCGGTTGATTAACCCAAAACCTGCTTACTCGAGGTATGTTGGTTCCAAAGACGCATCTGGGAGTAAGTTCATTCAACACAGAGTATGTTCCTGGTTAAGATTCAAGACATTCTCAACAGAATCAGAATCAGAATGAGCTTTATTGCCAGGTATGTTTATTGCCAGAATTTGTTTTCGTGACAGAAGCTTCCACAGTGTAACAGAGCGACATTGATGAGTCACCATACTGCTTCTTTCTTCTTATTTTGTTCAATGGTCATTTACATGCTTAGTGCATATCGCCACCTAATTGATGGTTGTGCAATCATTTTTCTTTCTTTTTTTTCCGGTTAATCTTTACTCCTTGAGTTATTATAGAAATACATTATAGAAAATGCCGATCCATGTGTGAGATGATAATGTAAAATGTCATAAATATATATATATATCTACAATTGCCATCTAGCGGTTGGGAATTGTAATTGCATTTTTATTTATAAAATGAAAGACAGCCGAATATCAATAATATCATATAATGTGTATGAATGTAACATTTAACAGCTTGTGGGATGCATGACATCATATTATCAAACACAAGTAAACTTTTGAAACATTTAAATTAGCTTTAATTTTTTGGCATAATAAATAATGCTATATTTAATAATCACGCTTACATGATTGTAAAGCGTTTTGGGTGTACAACAATACACAATAAAGCGCTATATAAATGCATCATTCATTCATTAATAATGCTGTAATATAATTAAATAAAATATAAAATAATGCTAATTTAAATCTAGACCCAGGTGAGGAAGCTCCCACCAATTCGGGTCGCAGTGCTAGCAATACTGAAAACACGAAATGCAGGAAATACCAAGATAGTTACCTGAACTATGGTTTTATTTCATTTTCTCGTAGCAAAGAGTCCCTGCCCCAGCCACAGTGCATTATCTGCGCCAAAGTCCTTGCTAACGAATGCATGATGCCGTCCAAACTAATAAGACATTTGCAGACAACTCATCCCCAATACCGCGACAAGCCCAGGGCATTTTTTGAGCGCAAGGCAAAATAATTGACACACTCCCAAAATGAGATGAGGGAAGTCACAGCTACTGACTTGAGGATGATATGCGTCTTGCCCTGTCAAAGATCTCTCCACGCATTGACCAAATTATTACTCACTGCCAGCAGCAATCCTCACACTGATTGATAAAGCCTCACAAATAACATGCAAGTATTGAGGTGCCAGATAGCAGTAATTTTGTAATAGCCTATATTCATTCTTTTTTTCCTACACACCAGTGTGAATACTGATATTTTTGTTATTGCATTTCAAATAGGGCCAATTTATAGGCTACTCCTATAGGCTTACATTTTTAAATTACAAATGGCCTACTGATGTTTTTGTTATTGTATTTTCAATATTATATATAGGCTATTATTTGTGCATAAACATATCTGGTTATAGTAATAAACATACTGTTTGTTCGAAAACAAAATTGTTTGTCATCCTTGCTGCAAGCTTACAAGAGCGATAATATCATTAATGTGAAGGGGGGGGGGGGGGCCTAAATATTTTCTTGGGAAAAAGGGGGTCTCAGACAAAAAAAGGTTGGGAACCACTGCCCTAGGAGGATGCTGCTGAGGAGGCCTACGATCGTAAGAACCTTAAGTATGCTGAGCTGGCAGCTAGCGCAGAATAACATGGATGGAAAACAAAGGTTTGCTCAGTTGAAGTCGACTGTCGAAGGTTCATAGGTAGATCTGCCATCAAGATGCTTAAGGAATTAGGAATTCAAGACCAAGCCCAACAGCAAGCTGTCAAGGTGCTCTCCAGTGCCGATGCAACATGTGAGTTGACAGCTCTGGATTAAGAGGAGGAACATCGCCTGGGCCCGTAACAACAAAGGCAACAGAGTAAGGGTAAAAGCAGAGGGGGACACATCTGGGGGCGCCAAGGAAGGAGGGTGCCTACCTGATGTCCACAATGAGACATATACATCCCTTCCTCCAGCCCATCACCACCACTTAAAATATTTTCCACCTTGTGCAATAGAAACAATGGAGAGTACCACCTACACTCTAAAAAATGCTGGGTTAAAAACAACCCAACTTGGGTTATTTGGCAACCCAACGCTGGGTAACTATTGGACAGAACACATGCTGGGTTATTTTGAACCAGCTGGTTGGGTTGTTTTACTTAAGTCATCTATTGTTTAAAAATTATTATATGGCTGGCTTAAAATGGGCTGGAAATTAAAAATCACACACAGAATTACTATAGGCAACAGCAACAATCAAAAGATGAACATTTATTATTAAGCAAGAACACCCATGGACAAAATACAAGACAAATTGAATTTATTTGGGTGAATACAGCATAGTTTTCAACAGTGGTTCTCAAACCTGTTCTGGAGGACCCCTAGCCCTGCACATTTTGTATGTCTCCCTTATCTAACACACCTGATTCAACTCATCAGCTCGTTAGTGGAGACTGCAAGACATGAATTGGTGTGTCTGATAAGGGAGGCATACAAAATGTGCAGGGCTATGGTTCCTCTAGGACAGGTTTGAGAACCCCTGCTTTACAATATCACATACATTTAAACTCGTTTAACAAGCATTTTAGAAATAAAAAGGCACATTTAAAAGTAGCATTTTAATTTAATTGTATTCAACCGTTCTCTGTAATCACTTTTTTACTGAAATAGTGCTAATTCTCGTGCCGGTGTGTCGCCGAAATCTGAGCTGGTGAAGGGCTGCTGTTCGTGGGGGAACTTTGTGCGAACTTTAGACCGCAGCCTCGCATTTCACTCGTAGCTGAAAGATGCAGCGACTGACTCCAAAACCTGCCCATACACAAACAGTACTGAGATTACACCTCATTAAAGACTTTATAAATGAAATAAAATGTATTCTAACCTTTATTTCGAGAAATAAAGAGTGCACCAAATCGGCCTCGGCGGCGCTGAGAACGAGATGGTCCTCACTGCATTACAGAAGATCTAGGGGGTGTGGTTGGATCCAGATACAACTGCTACCACCTTACATATAGCTAAACCTACCCGTCTCCACCCCCTGATCCCTAAACCCACCCATCTCCACCCCCTAGATGTGGATCCAACCATGCCCCCTGGATCTTGTGTTCTGCAGTGAGGGGCTACTGCTGAGAACCACTCTCTCCAGTAGACTCGATAAGCCCGCGCTCTGACTGTAACTCAGCAGCTGGGTTGTTTCGTCAGAGAGGCTCAACCAGGGTTGCCAGGTTTTCACAACAAAACCTGCCCAATTGCTACTCAAAACTAGCCCAAAACTAGCCCAATCGCGTTTCGAGGGGGTCCCCCAATAAAAATTGGGTTCTGGGGGATAAAATACAAGTTTTGTTGGCGGGGTTCCCCTGGTAAAATTCGCATTTTAGGGGCTAAATATCACGTTATTGGGGTCACTTCAACCAGCGGACATGAAAAACAACCCGCGGCAACAGTGTTAAAGTATAGCCCAATTCCGCGGGAAAACCGCGAACTTGGCAACACTGGGCTCAACTCAGCGGTTGGGTAGAAAAAAATAACCCAGCATTAAATATGACCCAGCAACTTAGTTACAGAAAAAAAAACTACCCAGCACCTAGGTAAAAATATGAAAAATAACCCAATAAAATGACCCAACAGGCTGAACCCAGCATTTGGGTTTAAACAATAACCCAGCATTTTAATAACCCAGTGTAGTGTATGCAAAAACAAGCAAGATATAAAAATGCATTTACTGAAGCAAGTATGCTAATATAAGCTTGCTTTTGTGAGTCTTTTTATCATGATTAGTGTTTCACTGGCCTCGTACCCAAGCTCTCCACATCACAAGTGCAAGGCTGTACCAGGTGAGCTAGCAAGCAAGTTTGCTATACTGCAGAAAAGCCATGCATATGGAGTGAATTATGTGATGCAAACATCAAAATGTGTTCGGTTACAAATAATGCACTATGGTAAAAGTACTTTAAGGATCAAAACAAGAAACCACGCAAAAACATAGTTTTTATTAATCAATAATCTGCCCCTGTAATCATAATTCGAAAAAGTTGTTGGTGTTTTACTGCCTTTAGTGTTCTTTTCCGCTGAAAACTGCAGTGAAATGTATAGGTATGTTTTTGCAGCTTTGCAAAAATGTAGCCAGTGTCATGTATTTCAGAAGAGCCTGGGTTGGAGTAGAGAGAAAGTGAGGAGAGAGGATGTCTTCTGTTACTATACCCAACCGCAATGACTAAATAGATGTCCTTCAGAGAGATGAAGTCATAGATTTTCAGAAGTTTGCTGGTGTCCTTTTCCTAATCTGATCAGCATGACTCCAGGTCAGGATGCCTCAGACAGCTGGAATTGAATTATTGTCAGTTCCTATCACACTACTGCCCATCAACCCACTTCCTGTCACTCACACACACAGATGCCCTCTGTCTGTCTAACTAATGTACACACAAGCACCTAGAGAATTGCCAACCAAGTACTGCACTTTCAATGCTTGTGCCCTCGGGTGTCATTATTTACCTGTGCACTGTAATGTTGCATTATGCTATCTTGTATTTTTGCATACCACTGTATATTGAAAGTCTGTTTTTATGTACATGAGTATGTGTGGGTTTGTGGAGCAGTTAATGATAAACCTGAGTCATCATCCAAATCGGTGTGTGGCAACATGGACGGCTGTGAACAGAGCTGTAGAAGAAAACTGGTGTAAGGAATGTTAGTAAAGCTATGGATTAAATAATCTAAATGTATGCTTCCTGACCTAGACTGCTGTAGAATTGGTTTAGAAAACAGAGCTCAGGCAGTCAGCTCAATATTTCGAAAAGTGTGTTGCTTCAACTATTGATGGGAAGTTTGGATCTTTCTTTTTTTTTTTTTTTTTATATACTTTTGACTTTTTTGGATTTCATTCAGTAAAATTAACTAATCTTTAATTAATTTCATTAATAAATTCATTATACACACACACACACACGGCCAAAATTATTAGAACACTTGGAATATTTAAGAGGTTTCAGTTGTTATTGCTGAATTGGCCATTACAATACCCCTAAAACGAACTATTGCTTGAACTACCTGCGACGGAAGGAATCTGCTGAAACATTGAAAATGATGGACTGGCCCTCTCAAAGTCCAGACCTCAACCCCATCAAGCAGATTTGGGGCGAGTTGGAAAATAAACTGGACAGAACTATTGTACATTCAAAAGAAAAGCTTTTGGCTTGAGTTTCAGAAGGCATGGAATAACATTAGTGTTGAAGTTTTCAGGATATATATTGACATTATGCCAGAGAGATGTGCTGCTGTAATTGCTGCAAAAGGTGGACATACCAAATATTAAAGTTAAAAAATAAGTATGACTCACTTCATCTTATATTTGTTATGCTCAGAGCAACCATCTGCATGTTTCATGAACTTTATGAAATGAAATCATGCTTTGGAGGCAACAATTTTATATTTTGAGATCTGTCAGGTGTTCTAATAATTTTGGCCACCGCTGTATGTGTGTGTGTGTGTGTGTGTGTGTGTGTAATGCTATAAAATATATTTATACTTTTAAAATATATTTTTAAAAAATATACAAAAAAGTACCAAAAACATATTGGTAGAACATATATTTATGTTAGAAAATATATTAATGTAAATTAATTTTGAAACATATTTTCAAATATATATATATATATATATATACTTCCCTTTCATGGGAACTTCGAACTGCGTCCTCTAGGGGTCGCTATGGGGAACACC
>NW_015644626.1:117614-133820 GCF_001515625.1 Sinocyclocheilus rhinocerous | reverse complement strand
AGTTCTCTGTTTCTCCAGAGCACCTGGAACCAGCAGCATCAGGTGAATTAGGCCCTTCCCCTGCCTCCCTGATGCGCTGAGTGTTTGGTTCGTTCCCTACTCAGGGAACCATGGTTACATACGTAACCTGAGACGATATATCTGAAAACAGATTTTTGTTTGTTTGTCTGTTTGCCAAATGGGTGGTCTGGGGTCTTGTTTTTTCTCAATATAAACTTGCCATAAAGCAGAACCTAAAACATCACAGCAAATTTCACAGTAAAGTATCATAGTCACCATTATAATCATCTATGTTTCCTGTACATACTGTAGCCTACACAGCCACCACATGACGAAAAAACACACAAGTTGGACAAGAATTCTGGAGGGGAACTAATAATTTCCTGTAGCGAGTACGTGGCCACAAAAACCCAGTCATGAAATTGTAACATCTTCTGTATAGGTTGGTTCCCCTTGATTATTTTGGTTCCTATTATGTTTTGACCCTGCTTTTCGCTGGACATTTTCCAACCCGATCTCATGAAAGTTTCAAATTTCACCTAGGGGAATCAAAATGGCTAGAAACGGCCCTGGAACCAAACAAATGAACAAACAAACAAATACTGCCAAAAGTCTGTTAACCCCTGGCAAATTGTCACCACCCTCATTGACTAGTTGCAGTAAGCCACTTCTAACCCATCTCAGATTTACTGGCATGTGTTGCTAACGTGCATAACCTCAATTGAATTTTGTAATGCAAAGAAACAATACAATTTTATATAATCTCTGTTTGTTGTCTCCCCTCTACATTAAACCTAACAACTCTCATTGCTTTGTCCACTAGATATGACAGGAAACCTGACTCACCATCATCTCATCATCATCTTACCCTGTGATTGTGAGCATATTGAGAAAGCATTCTGTTGATCAGCATATGCATGCTTAAAACGTTATTTTATAGTTATAGTATAGTATTTTATAGTTTAAAAATAAAATGGTATAGCTATTTTGTAATTTCATGATTTTGTGTGTTCTAAAAATTACATTTCTTAATTTGATCATGAGCAATAGACATACTAGCTTTTAACATCATTTTCACTGTAGTAAGTAGGACTTTACTAGTATTACTAGCACAGATATAGAAAGGGATGTATCCCTCTCGTTTTGATATCTGGTTACTTCCTTGATAATAAGCTTTGAAAGTGGTGATTTCCCTCAATCCATTCTAGATATTACAGGGGAAAAAATGGGGTAAACATGTTGCAAATCCAACATTCTAAAATGTGTTTTTGCAGTACAGTTGTGCATTTTTATTTTATTTTTTGGCATTTTATTACAAACGTTTTTATTTATGCCACAGCATTGTCTTACGGAAATGTTGCTTAATTCAGACATCAACTTTAATAGTCACGTTTACATACATTCAAAGGCCAAATTGAGACATCAGTCTGGGGATCAAAACAAAGCATTTAAAACTGCCCTTGAACTCCCTCAAACTACTGGAAAAATCCACATGTGCGTGTTGTGTGTTGTGTAACTTTACGTGGAGCTGGGAGGGACTCAAGTAAGGAGGGTTTGAGGGGTCACTTTACACTATAAAACAGAGGTTGCCAATCATCACTAAATTTGCCTTCTGAGCTGCATACAGAAAGACAACTCTATACACATCTTCAGCCATGACGACTGTTGTATTGAAATCATTGTGCATTCTGCTCTGTGCGGTGTTCATCTCTGCTCAAGTCATGCCCATGCCTGACTTCGACCTGGAAAAGGTGGAAAAAAAAATAGGATGTACCTTGCAATTTTACTGTAAAATAATATAAATTAAGGTATCTTGATATTGTCAGGGAGTTTTGGGAAATTTCTCATGTTAAGTTTGGTTTAAAGTTATGTTTATATTTTTTTTAAAAAACAGATGGGAGGAAAGTGGTATCTTGTTGGCTTTGCTACAAATGCAGAAAGGTTTGTCACACATCTCAAGGCTGACATGCAGATGGCAACTGCCGTAATGGTGCCTACTGAAGACGGAGACCTTGACCTCAGTTACAGTAATCTAAAGTAAGCTAGCTTAGTGTTAAAAAAGAAGAGTCTTGATGAATGTTCTCATTTTTGCTTTGCTTTTTTTCTCATAATTGCTTAAATTGTTTTTTAGGAGTGATGGTTCCTGCTTCAGGATGCATCATCTTGCCAAGAAAACTGAGATTCCTGGACGCTTTGTCTTCAACAACGAGCGTAAGTCTTTTGGTTTTTGTCGTCAGATTGCTTTTTTATCATCCATACTTCTGTTTCTTCAGCCTAAATGTGTCTGATTCTATCAGTTTGGGGAAATTTCAATGATATGCGTGTGGTTGATGCCAAATTTGATGAGTATGCTATTGTTCACACCATCAAGACCAAGGAAGGGGAATCTGAGATTCTCAACAAACTCCACAGTAAGAGCTTCCTTTGTCTACATTACACAATATAGCTCAAATGGTTTCATGAAACAATGCTAAACAGACTTTGAATGTGTCACGGTAACAGCTCGTACCAGAAAAATAACTGATGACTTGAAGGAGAAGTTTAAGCAGTTCTCCCTAGACACCGGCATCCTTGAGGAAAACATCGCCATATTGCCAATGAACGGTATATTTTATTGATCCTCATGGTCACTGATAAAATAACTGAATTTTTCACTAACGTCTAACTACTGTTTTACAGGAGAATGCTCCGATGCTAAAGTATCTCCTAAATCAAAGAAAATCTAAAACAACTTCAACTGGTCCAATCATTTCAACTGAAAATAAAGACCTGAATTGTTGGCCTACTATCTGCTTGTTTTTGATCTCTTTCACTTTGTACGGATGGAAAGTTTTAGTGCTTTAAATACATTTACATTATGCGCATGTGATAGTAAATTAATTTCATATAATGCTTCTCCAAATGAAATCTCAAGTAGCACCATACGGTAGGAGAATGCAAAGTGTAGGGGTTTTGTCTGAATTTTGTGTCAGTAATGTTAGACGATTAATATGTCACACCTGTAATTTTTTTTTTTTTTTTTTATGAACATCACTTTTTTATTTATTATTCTTCGGTTTACAAATGACAAAATGTTGATGGCTTACACTGAAATGCTATATTTACATTTAATTTACATTTAAAAGAATAATAAACCTTTTTGCACACAAAATTAGTATTTCCAAGTCTGTTGTAAGAGACACACATGTATGTGAACAATCCCCATGACAAAACATCAGCTCAAGTTTAAGCAAGTTTAGTCTAACAGCTGAAGTTTAATCTAAATCACTCAATGCACACAGAAAATATTACACTTTTTCATCATTAAAGCATTGCATCGTCATGGCAAATGATGTTTGCAATATTTAAAAAAATCCATTCAAAATTTAGCATCTTTAATGACTTGACATAACGATGATAAAATTTCTGTTGAGCACAGCTAATATTTTCTGTGAAGAATATATGCACAGAAACAGATTTATTTTTACTTTACTCAAGTAAATTTAAAAAGTATCTGTACTTTATTAGAGTGTTTTTCTTTGGAAAACTTTTACTTCACTACATTCCAAAGCATAATTACTTTTTACTGCACTACATTTCATAAATAAAAGTCTTTTTGTTTAGTTTTTTTTACCTTTAATACTTAAGAACATTTAAAATGTAGGACTTTCTTGTGCTCAAGTAAAACTTTGAATTATTGTTACTTGAGTAAAAGTAAGAACGTACTGGATTTCTAATGTAAGTATTAAATGAGATTTAATATGAAACATAGTGCAGTAAAAAGTACAATATTATGCTTTGGAATCTTGTTAAGTAAAAGTTCTCTAAAGAAAAACACTGATAAAGTACAGACACTTGAAAAGTACTTTTACAACAGAGTTAAAACACTTCACTTCTGTCCACCTCTGCACAGAAATGTACAGGTATTTACAAAATATGCAAGTTTATATTCAATGCAAAAGGGGTTTGGCCCCCCAAAAACCCTGCTGAAAGTGTGCTGTGTGTGTTAATGTCATTGAGATGCCATTGTCTGCAAATAAAATACAAGTTTTGTCATGATAAATGGCCATTTGGCACATTTTCAGGTGAGTCTTACCCTCCTCCAGCCACATTAGTGAAGATCTATAATGATCTATAATATAATAAGCCCACTGTGCCATCAGACGATGTTTTATTCTGTATCATCTGTTTGTGGTCAGGTTTTGTGCAGTTAAACTAAAAAAAAAAATGGATTTAGGAGGGAGTGAAGGTTTTTAATGTAATAGATTATTGTGATGAGTGTGAATGTGATAGCGCTGATATCTACACTGGTGCATTCAGGCTGGCTGGGAGGAAATGAATCAAAAGATGAATGCCATGTAAAGAGATATCATATTCACTTCTCAAGGAAAATGTGAGAGATATGATGGTGCTTGCAGTGTAAAGGATAATTGGGAAGAGGTTTATAGACCATTTGTGAGGGGAAGGAATGCATCCACTCAAATGTTTCAGAAAATTACAATCATGAAATCTCTCTAACCCCCAAAGTTCAAGGTTATTAGTACTATGGTGGTGTTAGCATTGTATAAATCTGACAGAGCATAATTGTGGCTTACTCTACATTTAAATAGTCTGGTTCAATGCTTTTAGAGTTCCTCTAAAATGTATCATCTTAAGATAAGTAAACAGTCTTTCATTTGTCCAAATCACATCTGTACTGATGGGAACATTTCAAGAAAAAAACAAAACATCAAAACCAAAGTTCAAAACAGCATGATTTAACGAAGCCCTGTCTACTGAAATCACATGACTTGGTGAGTCTGATGCAAGCTCTGAACAACTGATTCAGATTTGTAAATGTTCCAAAGCTACATGAAGCATTGTTTCAAAAGCGCCCATCACTAGTTGCATAATCTGCATTTATTGATTCCTAAATTAAGCAATCATAAGGTTTAAATCATATTAGATTTTTAGCAAGTTGTGTGTATGATGCAAGGATTAAATCAAGCATGTAAGCAAAGCTAGCATAAAAATATGCATTCTGAGTCAATAACAACAGCAGCAGTAGCTGTCAGGATACAGCCAAGCATTGTAACTGACCCTGCATCATAAAGATAAGACTGTCTTCCGATTTACAGCACAGTCTTCTATTGCAAGCATTACTTGCGAAACAAGCATGATACTCAAGCTAATAGAGAAAGCAACTAGATTCACGCAGCACAAATCTGTATGTATTTGCACTGTGGCATTTAAGCTATGCTACTACGCATTCTTTCTGGAGGCTGATGCAGCTGAGACAGAATGTGCAGTTTACACATTACCTTGCGTTTTGTTGGTTGTTCACATTGAGTCAACATGACTACTCTTTTGGACCAGCCTCTCGGAACACTGTGTTAAATTAAATAAATAAATAAATAAGTAAATAAAATTGATTATTTTCTCCTATCTCTGTCAGCTTGCAACTTGATATTTTACTTACAGGCACACAGTGTGCTTTATTAACAGGTAAGTTTGAGAAATTTCGCCACAGGCTCAGATATCTGGATTTGCTCAAAGGTTAAAGGGGATGGCATCCTAATAACCCTGAGCTTCAGTAACCCATGTACACATAAGTCAAGGCAATAGTTTTTCAAATATATGGTCAAGCAACCAGTATCTTTTGTATTGTATTGTATTATATCTATTGACAGTAGCAAGTCCATTCTTAACTTGCCAAAACTGTTCAGAGATTTGATTGAAATGTCATGAAACTCTCATGAAACTCTAGATGGTGCAGACTGATTGGTTCTTTTACATACATCTGCTAGCAATCATATCTGTTAATAAACTGACTGGCCTCTGCTGATTCTGCAGCCAATGAGACCCTCCACCTCCCCAGCTCCTCCTGTCTCAACTAGCTATGGGATTAATGTATGTCTATTCATGCAGCAGCAGCATAACTTACACGCTTACCGCAGAGTGTCTGTAACTTGCCAAAACTGTTCAGAGATTTGATTGAAATGTCATGAAACTCTCATGAAACTCTAGATGGTGCAGACTGATTGGTTCTTTTACATACATCTGCTAGCAATCATATCTGTTAATAAACTGACTGGCCTCTGCTGATTCTGCAGCCAATGAGACCCTCCACCTCCCCAGCTCCTCCTGTCTCAATTAGCTATGGGATTAATGTATGTCTATTCATGCAGCAGCAGCATAACTTACACGCTTACCGCAGAGTGTCTATGTATCTATTGGCAATAGTAAGTCTAAAGGTTATTGCACACTGAATCCGAAATTTTCGTATGTTTTTTTTTTTCTTCGTATTCGTCATCCTTTCATATCAAAATGCTTGCTACGGATGCAAAAACGCAGAAAATCTGTTCAGTTTGTTTGTTTTTTTTACAGACTTTCTGAGTTTCTGAGACAGTGTGTAAACATGATTGACACAACGTGAGGTCGTATTTATTTTTCAACATGAGAAAATTTCAGAAGAGAATTTCAGACTGGTATAAACATGTTAATTCTTCAGAGTACTGTCCTCTTATGGTTAAAAAAAACCTGTCTTTATGATAAATAGAAAATTGGCTAAGTACACAGTCTTTATTACCTGGCCAATTTTCTCTGCCATATATGGAACAAAAGAGAGAATTTATGTTTCTGCATCTTCGCATTCCAAGAAATGTCCTTCAAGGATTGGAAGAAGGTTATGAGAATGAACACCACCACAGATAACAATCAAGGTATATTTCAAAGTCTTGTTTGGTTGAAGAGGATTTTTATTTTTGTGTGCTAGGACTGGTTTTCACAACATGAACTTCCATAATGCTGTCAAAACACTATGGAGTTTATTAGAAATATATAATGGTTAATAAAAGGCACAACCTTCATGATATCTCTGAGATACATTTCAAAACATTTGTGAAACACCTTAAAACCAAATTAAAGTTGCTGTTAAACTGTATGCATTTTATATTAAACATTATATCTGAAAAATTATATATTAAAATATACAGTAACTGTATTAATTAATTGATTGATCGATTCTATATGTTGGTGCTATTTTTGGTGCCTATGTTGCAAAGAAAACAGTTGTTTTAAAGAAATTACTTTTTTTGTGTTTAACAGACAAAATGAAAGCATATGGGTTTGGAAAAACATGGAAATGTAAATAATGACAGAATTTTTATTCTTGGGTTAAATAATTTGGAAACATATCCATCCATGCATTCTCCAAACTGCTTGTCCTATGTAAGACTGAAGGGATGCTGGAGCCTATGGAAACATATCACAAATAACATATTTTCTATTGGTCCCTTATAAATAAACAGCAAAAAAGAGATGTCTTCAGACGGAAAAACCATAGGCTGTATGTGCTAGCATAACTGACCCTCCATCATAAAGATAAGACTGTCTTCTGTTTTATACTGCACAGCCTTCTATTCAAAACGGGCTTGTGCTTGATTACTCTGTTCAGAACTAAACATAAATGGTTGGAGCACTTTTATGTCCCGTGTCATTTTGACATACAGTCCTATTCCGGCTCATTATTGCTGCCTGCTGGGAATGCTTTTTAGGCTATTGTCAGAGCATTACTGGCATGGTGAATTGTCCAGACGCGACAATAGCTTTCAGACATGCAAATGGCATGTTTGTCATACGTAGCATAAAATGGCTCACTTGTTAAGGCTGTATTAGAGCATAAAAGCAACCCTGCAGAAACATACAACCACAAATTAATGATCTAAAAAAATTTCCCTTTTTTTTTAAACATATCTGTCCCATACTAACATAAATCTGGTATTCATATGAGTGCAAACTTTAATTTTTTCATAATATTCAGCAATATGTTATTGTATAATGTGTTGTATTTTATTTGACAAAGAGTCAGCTGCATGTATTTATGTTTATTTGCATTTATCTGCATTTGAGAACAGGATATGATGCATGCCAGAATCAAACCCGCATCACCCATACAAGCACAAGGGCTTAACATATCTCTATGCATTAATCAGTGTTCCATGGCTCAAATTAGAAGTGTTTAGAAGTACAAATCATACAAATACTACTTTTATTTATTTATGTTTTTTTTTTGTTTTTTTTCAAACCACTTGTCCTTAATACAGTACATTTGCACTCTCATTGGACAATTTAGAGTATTCAATTCACCTATGCTGCATGTGTTTGGATTGTGGATGGAAACCAGAGCACTGTGAGGCAAAGTCAGAGTTTTTTCTACATAATGTTCCTTTTGAAGTTCAGGCCATTTTCTGAATGCCACCACTGAGAATATAAATTGCTAGAAACTGATGATCTGGTCTCTCTCAGGGTTCAGTCCGCATCACGGCACTGTTTAAGTGCACGCCTACAAATGAAGCCTCTTCTGCCCTCTTCAGGACTGATGGCAATATTAGAGGTGCTCAAAGAAAATCAATTTCAGCTGAAGGTGCTGCACTGTCACATTCCATTATATTGGAACTGAGAAGAGCTCATGTCCAGTTACATTTCAGAGTGTGAATTATCTAGAACTTGACCACCAGATTTTCACTTCACTTCCGTTAACGGCTTTTCAGATCCACAACTTTCATCTCTCCTGCCAAGTAATAGCAACTAAATGTTTTTTTTATTTGTTCCATTTTTGCCCCATACCACCCCGTCAGCCAAGCTCTAGGCCATTACTCTTCTGCTGAAAATAGGAAGTTGAAGACTGAAATGAGTTCCTGACATTCTCTGACTTCACTTTTCACAAGAATGGCACCAGTCTGGTTATTCCCACAGCAGAGGTTCAGGGTTCTCATGGGACCTGAGGCAAATTACATGTTTTCCATTGTGCCATTACAGTCACATGCAACTGAAAAAGCTGGATATTTCCACCACCTGCCTTCTACTGTACCTCTAGAGCAGAGTTCAGGGAAATAGTGTAGTTTCTAGTGCGCATGATTTCTCACAGCTGAAAGTTGTTTCTATCTATCTGTATTGCCAGTGACCCACATTAATAGTGTAAAAGGTTTTTCCTATAATGCACATTCCACCCAGTAGCTGATAGCCTCAGGTGACCTTAGAAAAGGAATGCAATTATAGCATATCTATTGTTCCCGAAGGCTCTCTCTGTCTCTCCTGCTCTGTGTGAGGTTAAGTGTAGCCTATACATGTTCTTTCATATCACTGTTCTGCTTAGGTCTTTGATACGTTAGAGTAGTAAAATCACCCTGTACTTTTACATTCTACACAGGAAAGAAGTATAAAATATAGATCACTATTCCTCACACAAGAGTTTTACTATGCATTTCCTGAAGAAAATGTGAGGGTTGTTCATTCATGTGAATCCTGTTGTGATACTAAGGTTCTGAGTGGTTAACAGAACACTTTTTACAATTTAACATTTTACTTGAATGTTAAGGTGTTCTGTGTGGTTGCTAGGCTATTGCTCACAATTTATTTTTTTTGTTGTTCAATATTCAAAAACTAAAATTAATTTTGCCTTAGTTTCCCTACATCTCCTCAGCTTTGTGTACTTAATTGCCTTTTTTCCTTAGCATCTTTGTATCTTTTTAATTTCCCATAATGTCCTTTCAGCTTGATTATATCCATTCAGCTTTCTTATTTCCTCTCAGTTTCCTTTTGCCCCCTCAGCTTCTTTATGTCCTTTCAACTTCCTTATGTCCACCTAGCTTCCTCGTGTCCCCTCAGCTTCCAGATCTTTTCAGCTTTATTACATCCACTAAACTCCAAGTTCCTTTGACTTTCATGTGCTGGATGCAATAATCGCATGCCAATGTGCATTGGCTCGTTTAGTTTACACTCTAAGTAGATTGGTCTCTCTAAGCGAGATCCCAATTTCGTCGGTCATCCGACGTGACGTCTCCGTTCCCTCCTTCAGGGAACGAGGGTTACCATACATAACCGAGACGTTTTCTTTTGTCCCCTTATCATCTTTATGTCCTTTCAGCTTCATTATGTTCCTTCAGCTTTCTTATGTCCTTTCAGCTTCCTTGTGTCTGCTCAACTTCCTTAAGTCCCCTCAGCTTTCTTGTGTAGTTTCAGTTTCTCTCAACTTCCTAATGTCACCTTTAGAATCTAGCTTGTTTATGTCCTTTCAGTTTGCTCACGTCCCCTGAGCAGCCTAAAGTCCTCTTAGCTTCCTTATGTCCTTTCCTCTTCATTATATCCACTCAAGTTCCTCATGTCCCCATAGCTTTCCTTGTGTTGTTTCAGCTTCATAACTTCCCTTAAACTTCCTAATGTCTCTTAGATGTCCCTTCAGCTTCCCTATCTTTTCTCAGCTCATCATCTTTACATTTCAGCTTCCATATATCCCCTCTCCTTTCTCGTGTTCTCTCAGCTTCCTTATATTCACTCAGCTTCCTTTCCTTAGCTTCTTAATGTCCTCTTAGCTTCCTTATGTCTTTTCCTTTTCATTACATCCACTCAAGTTCCTCATATCTCCTCAGCTTCATTATGTCCTTTCAGCTTCATTACATCCACTCAAATTCTTCAAGTCTCCTCAGCTTTCTAGTTATTTTCAGGTTTCATTATAGCTTCCTAACGTCCCCTTAGAATCTTTATGTCCTTTCAGCTTCCTCACTGTATATAGTAATGTATGTATACAGTAGCTTTCTCATATCTGCTTAGCTGACTTAAGTACCTTAACATTTCTTGTCATTATAAAACTTCCTTTTATCCCTTAACTTCATAATTTCATTTTAGCTTCCTCGTGTCTTTTCCATTTCCTTACATCCACTCAGCTTCCTCAAGTATCTTTCTGATGTCTTTTAAGCTTCATTATGTCCTCTCAGCTTCCTTACATTCCCTGAGCTTCCTTAAAGTCTCTTCCGCTTCTTTGTGTCCTTTTTAGCTTGCTTACGTCCCCTGAGTTTCCAAAAGTTCTCTTGGCTTCCTCATGTCCTTTCCTCTTCATTATACCCACTCAAGTTCCTCATGTCCCCTCAGCTTCCTTATGTCTCTCAGATCCTCTATGTCCCTTCAGCTTCCTTATCTTTCCTCACCTTTTTAAAGTTCCATTAGTTCCCTATGTGCTTTTAGCCTTCTTTCATTCTCTCATCTTTCTTACATCTTAGCTTCCTTACAGTATGTCCCCTCTGCTTCCTCACATCTGAAGTTCTTTTTGTCCCTGCAGCTTCCGTTTGTCCCTCAGCTTCTTAAAGGGTTAGTTCGCCCAAAAATGAAAATTAGGCTGTGTTTTACTCACCCTCAAGGCATCCTAGGTGTATATGACTTTCTTCTTTCAGACGAATCCAGTCGGAGTTATATTAAAATTGTCTTTGATCTTTCAAGCTGTTTAATGCCACTCAGCGGGTGTTGCATTGCTTCAGTCCAAAAGAACTTAAATAAAAATCGCCCATCCATAAAAAAAAGTGTCTCACACGGTTCCGGGGGGTGAACAAAGGCCTTCTGTAGCGAATCGATGCGTTTTTGTAAGAAAAATATCCAATAATAGCTCCAATAATTCGCTGGAGGTTTGCTGGGAGGAAATGGTTGATTATAATAAATTGGTTTTGGTTAAAATTGTTTGTCTGAGCTCATCAGCAGCTAAACTCGCTCCACTTTGTTTGCTGTTTCATGCGTCTTCATTCCATTCGCCATATGTATTTGCTCCCTGAAGACTACATAGAAGCATGGCCCTGAAATTAGAACAGCACACAGTACGAGCTTCCCGGAGTGTCCTCCGGTGCTAAAGCTAATATTGCAAGATAATTATCATGGATTTTTACAGCATGCTGAGCACATTTGTCCTAAAGGGGAATCTGTCAGCGTTTCTGCAGATGGAATTTGTATTTTATTAGCTCACAGTAAAATTGCCCTCTACAACAGGAGGATTAAAACAATCACCCAGTTTTATAGTTAGAGGAATAGGTCATATAAAAATGAATGCATGAGCAGAGATGCAGATACGGACAAGGAAACAGATTCAGACGGGATTCATAAGTGACATGCTTTGAAATGAGCTGATATTTCCATTTGGATGTAATTCCAAGCAAAAATGTTCCTTTCTAGAGGGATGATAGAAAAGTGATTTACCTTGTCTCTGAGGGGAAATTTAAACATCTAAAGGCTGGCTATTTTGAACCGTACAGATGGCATTTGGTAAATGGCAAAAGATGGTCCAATTCATTTCTCAGATCACATGCATCGCAAATTCGATTTGAATAGCAGATTTATGGCAACAGATGTGCTAGCACGATAGATGCCGTAGATTATCATAATTCTTTCACCAGTTGTTTCCACAGTGGCATGATTTCTAATTATGGTTATTTTTACTGCATTGTCCATCACATTAGTCTTATCACAATTATTCGGTTTCATTTAGAAAATTTAGCCAAGGGTCAAAATGACACAAGCATGATAAAAGGAATGAAATGATTGTGAATTGATAACTATATATGTTTAACACGTTGTTTAACACAGTTTTAAGTTAACATTTATTTATTTATTTATTTATTTATTTGCTATTTTATACTAATACTAAAATATGTTAGTATAATAAATATAATTAATTATAAAGTTAATAAAGTATAATTAGTAAAATATAATTTATAACAATATATTGTTATACAAATTAAATGTAAAATATGTTTTAAAAAATTTAAATCAAATTAAATTTTATCAAAATAGCTGATTTTTTAATTGTTTTTTCTTTGTTTACATTTGTTGTTACAGCATCTGTTCAGTCTTGTAATAGAACGTTTTTCCAGACGCATGTTTAACTCTTCATAATGAGGTAGTAGTTCATACAAAATTGAATAGAGTGAAAAAAGATTTTTCAAAGACAAAAAGAAAAGCAGAACATGCCTTTCTTTTTGTCAGACCTCTAAACGCTGGCGATTTTGAACCGTACAGATGGCATTTGGTAAATGGCAAAAGATGGTCCAATTCATTTCTCAGATCACATGCATCGCAAATTCGATTTGAATAGCAGATTTATGGCAACAGATGTGCAAGGACGATAGATGCCGTAGATTATCATAATTCTTTCACCAGTTGTTTCCACAGTGGCATGATCTCTAATTATGGTTATTTTTACTGCATTGTCCATCACATTAGTCTTATCACAATTATTTGGTTTCATTTAGAAAATTTAGCCAAGGGTCAAAATGACACAAGCATACTAAAATATGTTAGTATAATAAATATAATTAATTATAAAGTTAATAAAGTATAATTAGTAAAATATAATTTATAACAATATATTGTTATACAAATTAAATGTAAAATATGTTTTAAAAAATTTAAATCAAATTTAATTTTATCAAAATACACAGCTGATTTTTTAATTGTTTTTTCTTTGTTTACATTTGTTGTTACAGCATCTGTTCAGTCTTGTAATATAACGTTTTTCAAGACGCATGTTTAACTCTTCATAATGAGGTAGTAGTTCATACAAAATTGAATAGAGTGAAAAAATATATTTTTTAAAAACATATGAAAAAAGACAAAAAGAAAAGCAGAACATGCCTTTCTTTTTGTCAGAAAGCAGAAAGTACCACATGTCAGTGGGCAAAAAAGGATAAAAAACGGAAAAAACACAAACTGTATTCAATATAAACAAAATCATATTACTCTTTTTCATTTCTAATCAATGTCAGACATGACCAATGATCAGAATCCACCAGAAAAGATGTACAACCTCGGAAGAACTAAATTTAGCCTTCCCCATCCATGTGTTTATGTCCTGGTCCCTCACCACTCAGAGCACTATATTTCCCATGGGGATCTGTGCAGTGTCTACCATAACAGACAGAGACAGAGAGTCTTGTTACTGAAATACTGAGAAAATACTGAAGGGAGGTTGACAGCCTGAGGCAAACAGAAGGTTAAGGTCAGTGCAAAGTTTGCAGCAGTAGGTTTGTTCCTGTAGTTCAAACAGTAGAGCTTGGCATTAACAACACCAAGGTCATGGGTTTGATCCCCAGATAACTGATCAAATTTATACCTTGAATGCAATGTCATTCAGTTTGGATAAAACCATCTTCCAAATACATAAATGGGAAGGATTGGAAGGGAAGACATGGATGAATTGCTTGCCCTCTTCACTTTGACGTTTGACATGCGTGTTTTTCCAATATTTTACTGTGTGTAAATTATTTCTTTTTGTTGTTGTTGTTTACACCAGAATTATGTTCATCGTACCAATTCTACAGACATATTAAGACCACAAGTTGAATTTATTTAATTTATTTGATAAAAGTTCTTATTCAGAAAGCAAATGGATGCATGTGACAAAAAAATAAATAAATAAACGGAGCAATTCCAAGAGGGTCCTCGCACAGCAGTGCTCGGGCCCTAAAAATACAGGGTAAGATGGTGGAAGCCGAATTAGAACAATGTGCATCTACTTTTGAATTGTAACATATTTAGATAGACGTTTAGCATGTGCAGAATGATGATGCAGCAGCCAATAAGTTGTTAAGGGATATAAATAGAAATGTTTGCTACGGTAGCACAACATGTAAAATGTTTTTATATAATCCCTATGATGATATTTTATTATATTTATTTACAAATTTAATTTCCATATTTTAATTGAAGAAATGTCATAGAAGCAGCACTATGAATTTGAATGATATATATATATATGTGTGTGTGTGTGTGTGTGTGTGTGTGTGGGTATAAAACCCCATTAAGTATTATTAATATTCAGCATAATCACAACATAGATCACTGTTTTCTACTTAGATATATGTACTCCAATGCAACTATTCACATATATATACATATATATTTACAAATTAATATAAATATATTTATTGTACATATAAAATATACATTTACATATAAGTCTGCATGCCTTACCTCTGCCTGTTCATTTATGACAACAACTGCAGTAATGTTTTTTTTTTTATATATATAATCTATATATTATAAGAAAAAAATCTATATCCATGTGACCATTTTCCCAAATGTATTCCAAATGTATTCCATCAGACCTGATCAGTGGGCCTAGTCATAAATCCTAAATCTAATTCAGCCACAATTAACAGACCTGCCACATCAACTACCCATTAACTGTTGGATTAAGAACCAACAAGGAAACCGGAGGAAGTTGGGCAGCTGTTGGAGGCCCTGGCGGCTTTTTCATGTACAAGCGAATGACGGAATGAACATAAAGATGAAAAGTATCACCATGAGGTCATGCTAGCCTTTCCTTCATTTTATTGATAATTGCACACAGCCCAGAAAAGGTCAGTAAAGAGCATGCAAGAAGAAAACAACTTGTGTAATTTGAATTAAAAGGCACAAATGAAAATGAAACAAACATATTGCATATTATAACGCTAATCTATACCAACAAGGTGTCAAACACAGTATCTTCTTACTTAAATAAACTAATACATAATGCATATACTGCTTTATCAGCACAATTTATTGGCCTGATGACTTTTCTGTGAAGCGGATCTATAAAGTTCTCATCTCATGTGTTTTAAACCTCATAAAAGGTTGAAGGAAATTAAATGGCAAAGCCTGCAGGATCAATAAACACATTGTTTGCCACTGTTCGCTCATCTGCTGAGAGCTGTCCTGCAGGGCTGGCCGCAGGGCTAAACCGCTCACATGTATAATGAGTGAGACTTTTTCTAGGTTGTTAAATCCAGAAGACCCGTTTTTGAAAGAGAAAGCACTGACCAAATTTTCTGCTTAATTAAATTTAACATCCATTCATCCCCACGTGAGAAAAAAGGCTTTGACATAATAAAAAAAAAGAGAGCGGAAAGCAAAAGATGAGAGCTCATGAAAATTTACAGCGTGATATTTCAGCTCATACTACGCTCTTTGCCTATTACGCTCGCCTTGTTGAGTTGTTACAAAGGTTTTAGCATTAGCGGGTGATTTTAAATCAAGTAAATGCAAAGAAATTGCTTTGTATTCGTACAATGATCAGAGGATTTCTGTTTTCTGTGGAAGAATGCATGCATGGGATAAGGTTTAGAAATCTAATTTTATTGATTCTGATTAATGATAATTGAGTAGGAAGGTGGGTCGTTTTGATTAAAGTGAGATTGCTCTAGAATGTCATCCAGTAAGAGTAAGAAATTTCCCTCAAGCTAAAAAAACATTATTACAACCCGATTGCGATGAGAGTTAATTCCCGCTGCAATCACAAGACTTTCAATGCATGAGCCACTTCAGAGAAATGAAGTTGTTTTAGAGTTATATTTAATTTGCCTTCAATTAAGGATTCATCTATCAAGCAAAACCTGTAAATCTGACAAAATGTAGGCTGGGGTAATTTAGTTTATTTGATTTAAAGGC
>NW_015644626.1:117191-117572 GCF_001515625.1 Sinocyclocheilus rhinocerous | reverse complement strand
TTATTTTTTGTATTGTCTAATCCAATCATCTAGAACATCTATAAAGATTCAATTGGTGACAAAAGGGGAAAAAAATATTAATTCACTAAATACATTTAAAAAGAAAGAACTGATTTACAATCTACATTTACTGATCTACAATTAAGAATAAATAAAAACAAACAAATAAATAAATAAATAATAGTTGAGGAAATGTGCTTTTAAAAAACGTTGCCTTCAATTAAGGATTCATCTATCAAGCAAAACCTGTAAATCTGACAAAATGTAGGCTGGGGTAATTTAGTTTATTTGATTTAAAGGCTCTCTACAAGATTTCCCAGTTGAAAGCACGATGCTTTGAAGTTCAAGCTCCTCCACTCAACACTGTATATATTGTATATA
>NW_015644626.1:111090-117165 GCF_001515625.1 Sinocyclocheilus rhinocerous | reverse complement strand
TTTTGTTTTGTTTTGTTTTGTTTTGTTTTGTTTTGTTTTGTTTTGTTTTGTTTTGTTTTGTTTTGTTTTGTTTTGAATGTGCTTAAACATAACATTCCTAATATTAGATTTATTCTTTTTTTGTTTTGTTTTGTTTTGTTTTTGGTTTCTCACACAAATCACAAATCTTCCCTACCTTGAACACCAATGGATATCCTATATAACAATTATGAAACAATAAAATCAAGGAAATTATGTAAGCAAACCATATAATGCACTCATACAGCTCATACACAATGAAGTCCATCAGAAAAAGCAATTTAAGACAGATTATAAATTGGAAAGCCAGAAACTGAAGAAGAGATATGATACACATAATAGCATGCACTATTCATAGATCTGGCATGAATGGAGAGAACATAAACCCTTGTTGAAAAAGCTCATCACGTCTCAAGTAGAGCAGCATTTGAAATATGGTGATGCAGCATTGTGTTTGGGGATGCTTGTTTACAACAGGGACTGGGAAATTCATCGAGATAGAAGGAAGAATTGATGGATGCAGAAAAAACCTGGAGGAAATAGCGCTGCAGTCCCACGAGCGCATGCACTTGGAAAACGATTCATCTTCCAGCAGAGCAGCCACATACAGCTACAGTCACTACGGAGTAGTTTAAAATCAAAGAGGTTAACATCCTATACTGACGCAGTCAAATCCCACACCTCAGTCCAACTGATTGACCTCAGAAATTGTTGTTCATAAATAGTCCCCATCCAACTTAAAGCAATTCTGTCAAGACAAAAAAATAATAAAAAAAATAAAACAGGTGAGTAAATGCTACAGATGTTAATCAAAGATAGCTTTCATTATTATTAATATTATTATTATATAGAGTCTGTAAGCAACCACATAAAAAATGCACCATTCAAACAAATAAATACATACATTCAGGTATGATTTTAAATATGCTTCATAATATACAAAAACACAGCTAAAACGTATTGCTCATACAGATGTTTAAATATATTTACATAAAATGTTTTGTTTATTTTTGATTTTAGTTATGACGACGTATTTTATCTAAATATTTTTATTGTGAAAGGGTATTTATCTATCTATCTATCTATCTATCTATCTAGCTAGCGCTAAAACGTATTGCTCATACAGATGTTTAAATATATTTACATAAAATGTTTTGTTTATTTTTGATTTTAGTTATGACGACGTATTTTATCTAAATATTTTTATTGTGAAAGGGTATTTATCTATCTATCTATCTATCTATCTAGCTAGCTTATCTGTCTGTCTGTCTGTCTGTCTGTCTGTCCGTCCGTCCTTCCGTCCATCCATCCATCCATATTTTAAATGTTTAAATGTTCTTGCCCCTTCAAATACATTTTGTAATATATTTGTGCATTTAAAGGTTTAATATAGTATAAATATCTGAAATAATGGCATAAGCACAAATTTCAGGGCATGTCAAACATCTCCAGGATACAAATCAAATAAACACCCAAGGATTAAACTAAATATATTTAACATAGATTTGAAAATTTGATTATATTTTTTAAATATATATTTTGAATATTTCAGTCATATATTATACTGCATATTATATATTTGGTATATATATTTTTTTTTTCTCACTTTATGTGAAAAAAAGTATTTAGCAACTGCTTGGCAATGGCCTTGCAACCAACCTGACATTGTGATGGCAACTTTTGCACATGGGAAGCATGAAGAAAATGGAAAAATCTTGTAATGCCAAAAATTTCCATGTCATTTACAGTTTTGTCTGTTAGGCTGGCAGCATCGAGATCATCAAGTCTTTTTATGATAGGCACTAATTTGTATCACAAAACAAGACAGGATGCATTCAGTGTTCCCCATGAATGAGAAGATGTGATCCAGCCAGTGAAAAGAAAAACTTGTGCCCCATTATAAACAAAATGAGCCGCTTGGCCGTGTTGGCCTCATTCTCTGCTCTTTCAACTACTGTGTGTCTTCATAACGTGCACCTGTATGTCCTGGCAGGATCCCTCTCCAGATTCATAACAGAGGATTTTCTCATCCGCAACTGACTGTACAAATCCAGCCTTTTATACTGACATCATTATTTTTCCAGTCGGTCAGTTTTACAAGACAAAATCAGGAACACTGGGCCAGTCCACCTGCAAAATGACGCAAATGAAGTAGAGAGAGGCGGGAACGATAAAAAAAAGCAGAATGTGAGCCGGGCCACAGGTGTTTCTTTGTTAAAACTCATTAGCGATGGAACAACTGATAATTAAGGTCACATTGTAGATCTACAGTCTGAGAAGTGTTAATGCATTTATCATGTGATTTACTGTTATTGTTTTGTTAGTTTTCTATTAGATTTCAGAGTACACTTTAATTTTGAAGTAATTTTGTTGTCTGTTTTTGTAATTTTATTAGTTTTTTATTTATTTATCTATATAATAAACATTGTTTTTGTAAATTAGTTTTATCTTCTTTAGTTTTAATTATTTCAGTACTTCAGCTACAAATAAACGAAAATGAGAAATGTTTACTTGGCAAATAGCTGAAATAAAGTAAGTTTTTAACCTTCAGGACCTCGAGCTGCGTCGAAACACTTTGGGAACACCTTCAGCGTGACCACACTCTGAATCACATGTGCAATCAGTCCAATAGATGGGCGAGACGTCACGGGCGGGTGACGTAATGACCAGGAAGCTATAAAAGCATGTGCGGTGGAACCGGCATCAGCTTTCTGTCATTCAGCAAGTGCTCTGTGTTTGTGAGTCTTATTTAGTGTTGTTTGTCCAAAACCAAATAACTCCACTATGTCTAAAGCTCACACAAAGACTAAGCACTCAAAGGGCGAGAGCAAGCTGCATTATAGTCTGTGCGTGGCTTGCTTGGGAGCGAAGCACGCAGAGTCGGCTCTCGAGGGAGCCCGCATTGCAAGCTTCTTCCATTGCGTACGCTTCGCTCCCGGGAAGGCACCGAGGTGTCGAGGTCGTGGGCCAGGCCATTTTCGGCCCGCCTCTTCGTCCCCGCTTCAGATTACTATGGGAATGTGGTGGGGCTGAGTGAGCGCGGTTATAGGGCGATGCCCCGGGTTGAACAGACGCTGAAAGGCTATCTGTCCCCAGGCGCGGCATCATCCTTAAAGGCTCCGGCATTGCCCTCCAAGCCGCTGCGCACAACATCAGCGCTGGTGGGCAAGGGGTACGCGGCAGCAGGTCAGGCCAGTGCGTGTCTGCACACAATGGCTCTGTTACAGGCGTACCAGGCAGACCTGCTTAAAGAGCTGGATGAAGGCGAGGAGATTAACTCTGAGAACATCACAGAGCTCAGAAGAACCGCTGATCTCTCTCTCTCCGCGCCACCAAGGAGACCGCCCGTGCCATTGGGCGGTCTATGGCAGCTATGGTGGCAGCGGAGAGGCATCTGTGGTTGATCCTGTCAGACATGAAAGAGAAAGACAGGGTCTTCCTCCTCGACGCCCCACTTGCGCCTCCTGGCCTGTTCGGCGACGCGTCAACTCTGTCGTCAACAGGTACCAGGAGGCTTGTAAACAGGAGGCGGCGTTTCAGCGGTTCCTCCCTCGCTGCTCTCCAGCTCTGGGGGCTGCTGGGAGGGAGCAGCCCCCTCCACGTGCCGGCTTCTCATACAGGGAGGCTCAAAAACAGAGCGTCGCCTCCTACGCTCCCCCGCGTCGGGACCGGGAGTTAAAGAGCATATCAAACACTCTGGGTCGGGGGCTTCTATGCCTAAGCCAGATCTGCGGACCATCCTTCAGGCTAAGAAGTCCTCGGCTAAGAAGTCCTGACAATTGGGGCTCAGAACTTGTGAGGGTAGGCCATTCTGGGCAAGAAAGGTTTACACCGCATTACACGGTGCCCGTCTCTCCCCAGTGCCCTCAGGAGATAGGTCTGCCAACCCTGCCAGTGTTCCAGGGCGCAGCGGTTTCCGGCGAGCGCTTCTCTCAGTTACGGCCCGGAAACGTAGCGGTCCTAAGAGGCTCGCAACCTCCGCGGAGGTCTCTAGAGCAGCTAGTACAGCTGTCCCCTGCCGGTTTGCCGCTTCAGGGCACCAAGCTAGCCGCTCTGATTACACCAGAGGTCAGTCTCGAGAGACTGATTCCCTTAGTAGACTATTTAGCAGCGTGGAAACTACTGCTAAATGTGTCTCAATGGGTCCTGTGCACTGTAGAGAGAGGCTACAGAATCCAGTTTGGTTCTCCTCCTCCTCGGTTCAATGGGGTTACCCCCACTCTGGTTGGTCCCGAGCAGGCTCTGGTAATGGAACAAGAAGTAAACACTATCTTGAGGAAGGAGGCCATCGAGGTGGTCCCTCCTCACGAAAGAGAATCCGGGTTCTACAGCCGGTACTTCATTGTTCCGAAGGAGGATGGAGGGTTGCGTCCGATTTTAGATCTGAGTCAGTTGAACCGCTCAGTCATGCGACTGAAGTTCAGGATGCTCACACTCAAACAAGTCGTGTCTCAGATCAGGTCCGAGGACTGGTTTGTCACGATCGATCTAAAAGACGCATACTTCCATATCTCCATCCTTCCTCATCACATGAAGTTCCTGAGGTTCGCTTTTGGGAGCAAAGCTTACCAATACCTTCTTCCTTTTGGCCTTGCACTCTCACCCCGCACTTTCACGAAGTGTGTGGATGCTGCTCTTGCTCCACTGCGACTCCAAGGCATCTGCATACTCAACTACATTGACGATTGGTTGAAATTAGCTCATTCAGAGCAGGTAGCGGTTTGGCATCGAGATGTCGTTCTCGCTCACATGAGAGGGTTGGGGTTAAGACTAAACGCCAAGAAAAGTGTGCTTTCTCCATTACAGAGGACCACTTATCTGGGCGTGGTGTGGGATTCGACCACGATGCAGGCACGTTTGTCCCCTGCTCGGATCGAGTCGATCCTCACGGCACTGTCAAGCAGTTTCAGAGACTGCTGGGTCTGATGGCAGCTGTGTCCAACGTGATACCTCTTGGCCTGCTGTACATGAGACCCCTACAGTGGTGGCTCAAGACCAAGGGGTTCTCCCCGAGGGGAAACCCGCTTCGCATGCTCAAGGTCACGTGGAGGTGCCTAAGTGCCTTAGACATGTATAAGAAACTTTGGTTCTTGTCTCAGGGTCGGTGCTGGGAGCTCCTTGTCGCCACGTAACGCTAGCGACGGACACGTCCCTCACTGGTTGGGGAGCAGTCATGAGTGGCCGCTCGGCCCGCGGTCTGTGGAGTGGTAGCCATCTCACGTGGCACATCAACTGTCTGGAGATGCTGGCCGTGTTTCTAGCATTGAAACACTTCTTCCCGGACCTAAGAGATCGCCATGTGTTGGTGCGCACCGACAACACAGCGGTGGTCTCTTATATCAACCACCAAGGATGACACCAGATCCTTGTGTGGTCCCAGGACAAACTCCTCTCGCTGAGAACAGTTCACATTCCTGGACATCTCAATGTGGGAGTAGACATCCTGTCGAGGCAGGGGCCGAGGCTCGGGGAATGAAAGCTTCACACCGAGGTGGTGAAGCAGATATCGAGAATTTTTGGCCAGGCTCAGGTGGACCTGTTTGCGACTAGAGATGTAGGTATGTCCCTAAAGTCCCCTCTTCTACACCACGGCCTGTCATACTCCAAGCCTACTGTCCTCCTCCCTTCCGAGAGCCTGACCATCAGTAGCTTAATTTTATGTGTCCAGTGCGAGCATACATCCACAGAGCTGCCCTGTGGAGGAAGGCGGACCAACTGCTTGTGTGCTATGGTCCCCCTAAGAGAGGTCTTCCTGCTACAAAACAGATCCTCAGCCAGTGGATAGTTGATGCCATCTCCGTTGCTTACGAGTCCTCTGATCTCCCCTCGCCATTGGGGGTCAAGGCTCACTCTACTAGAAGTGTGGCGGCCTCCAAGGCTTTTCTGGCAGGTGTGTCTATGCAGGACATCTGCAACACAGCGGGATGGTCCACGCCCCTCACGTTTGTCAGATTTTATGGCCTAGATATGCGAGCCACTCCTGGCTCTTCTGTTCTCTTGTCCTAGCTGTGCTCTTCCACACTAGGCAGGGATTTGCAAGTCTGGCGGCGTGGGCAT
>NW_015644626.1:104213-108214 GCF_001515625.1 Sinocyclocheilus rhinocerous | reverse complement strand
ATCAGACACTCAGCCGGTGGATAGTTGATGCCATCTCCATTGCCTACAAGTCCTCTGATCTCCCCTCGCCATTGGGGGTCAAGGCTCACTCTACTAGAAGTGTGGCGGCCTCCAAGGCTTTTCTGGCAGGTGTGTCTATGCAGGACATCTGCAACACAGCGGGTTGGTCCACGCCCCTCACGTTCGTCAGGTTCTATGGCCTAGATATGCGAGCTACTCTTCTGTTCTCTCGCCCCAGCTTCCACACTGGGCAGGGATTTGTAAGTCTGGCGGCGTGGGCATTCTCGTTCCCAAAGCGTTTTGACGCAGCTCGAGTTCCTGAAGGGGAACGTCTTCAGGTTACGCATGTAACCATGGTTCCCCCGAAGGGAATGAGATGCTGCGTCTCTGTGCCATACTTCAGGCATCCCTGTGAGCGCTTGCTTCATTCCTAGAAGCTGACGCCGGTTCCACCGCACATGCTTTTATAGCTTCCTGGTCATTACGTCACCCGCCCGTGATGTCTTGCCCATCTATTGGACTGATTACACATGTAATTCAGAGCGTGGTCACGCTGAAGGCATTCCCAAAGCGTAACCTGAAGACGTTTTTTAAATATTTTACTTGATTTCATTTTATATTTCAAGTTTTATTTCAAATTCAATTCAGACTGAATGAGCTTTGCATTATTTTGCCCTGTTTAGCTCTGATTTACAGTTTTGGGGAATAACTAAATAAAAGTAGCAACTCTTCTATAGTTCCACATGAATTTCTATTAGGCCACTTTGACAAAATCCCATGTAATCGTGCAACAATAAGTTGATCCCTGCTGTTGCAGTGTTACTGTCTCTAGTAGCACCGTCCATGATCCATGATCTTCTTAAACTCCAGGCTCTGACTGAAGAAGTCCTGCTTTTTCAGTAAAGCAGCTCGATGTTGTGGTAATCTGATCATTTTCCACGTTAATCCATGCGTGCAGTTCACATAATCGGCCTACTGATTTCATGTGGTTTGGATTGCCTGTCAAAGATGAACTTCAACAAAAGGGTTGGGTGTCTAGTACACCTTTTTTGCACTGTCCTTTGAACCCTGGAGATTGATTATGGCACTGCAGTGGACACATGTTCCGCTCTGTGCTTTGGAAACATCAGAGAGAGAAACATTACTTGTATGATAAAAATAAAGGAGTGTGTTGAGGAATAAATGTAAAAAAAAAAAAAAAAACTAACACCATACTGTCTACAGTAAGAATTAGGCTCTCATATGAGACTTTTTGCTGCAGTATTTTGCATGACTAATAAGTAGTTGAAAGTATTTCTAACTAAAATTATTCTCAATTAAAATGTTTATCCTTATGATATGCATCACAGATTATTTGTAGAAACAAATTAATTCTATTGTTTGTTGTTTTTAATTCGTTTATTTAAATGTGATCTTTAAACGTTCCACCAGAGGGTGCCAGAGTGCAGGAAAAGAGCAAACTTTATTTCATTGATTCTGACAAAGGTCAAAGCATTATATATATATATATATATATATATATATATAATCCTTCATTAATGAAAACTGATTGGATTGCTTGCTATGCAGGCAAAAAATAATAGTAATAATTATTATTTTTTAAAGGCACAATGTACTGTATTAAAATTAAATGATTTTCTACATTGTACTCATTTGTAAGTCACTTTGGATAAAAGCGTCTGCTAAATGGAAATGGAAATGTATTGAGTTTGGATTGTGCTCTGCGATGGGTTATGTTTTAGGGTTAACTGAAATATTCCTAAAATTATGGATAATAACATTATGGATATTTATGGATTATTATTAATAACTTTTAACTGTTACCATACATTACCTTTTTTTAGTGTACTAACTCTAAAACAGGCCACCTCACAATAAGGTGCAAGTATAACAACAGCATTGTAATGCAAAATTTGGGATTACAGTAAATATGAGGTTTTAATCATATGGGGCAAGTTGTAGCATTAATAGCCAATAGGTTATGACAAGCTCTCCTGGCATTTATAAAGAAATACCTGTCTTAAGAACACATGTTCACCCAAAAAGCTATAAAAAATAATTAAATGTGCACTCATGGAGTGATTTGTTAAATTTGTCTGCTGACAATGTTCAAGACAAAATGTAAAATAGAAACCAATGGAAAATGAAAATGCTTCTTATTACTTCTGCTTTACAAAGTGGAAGAGACTGTTGACTTGAAGAACAAACTGTTCAGACAGATGGATATAACAAAAAGGCCACTCATTTAAAGTCCCACAGAACTGGACTAAAACTTTATTTCATGGACACGGTTTCCATGGTAAAATGCACAAAGAGAAAATGTCAATCAGAGAAAGCTTTTTTAAAATAGCAGATGATCCTGGTAGCTGAGTAATCTGGGTGATGTCATTGACTGCTCCTGTTTCTGTTAGATAGGAAGCAATTATGGTTTATGGACACAAGACTATCATCTGCATTAATTCTAGAGAACATAATGGCTGAAGCTCAGCATTTATAACCAGATTGTGAGAGAACAGTAAACATTTGAAGTCACCCCACCTTGTAAATAAATAGTGCATGTCCTTGTTTAGACAGTAAAGGACTCTTGTCACCTATGTAAGATACACAGTACATGCAGTACACACACACACACACACACACACACTTTGTGTCATGTTTTATGTGCCTTTTTATAATTATGCTAGATTGTTATGATTATTACATTTGTCCGTTTTTCTTTTCTTTTTCATTTTCAACTTTTCAAACACTTTCTATGAAGCTTACATGTATAAGGGTATGCTCTAAATAATTTTAATCACATATATAATACATTATACTGTAATACTTATTAGTAATTAATACCTATTCATGGTTATTACACTGTAAAAAACAAATGCTGAAAAAAAAATAAAAAAAAAATTCAGGCAGTAAAATACGTTTTTCATAATAAACTATACATTCTGGGCAGTGTTTAGTGATCAGCATGACCACTAAAGGTAGTCACTGCTGAGCTGATATTTACACAAACAGCACAACCGCCACTGTGATATTGCTTTTATTCAATATTAATATGTTGGTGACAAATTATACAGTTACTTCATATTTTCCTTCTCCACCAATGAAAATAGTTCCAAGTGAAGCCAAAGCATAAATCTTTGCATGTTGCCAAGCAGCACACAGATTAAAAAGTCATATTTGAGTGGAGCGTTGTATAATCATTCAACTATAATTTTCCATTTCCTCAGTAGTGAGAGAGAAACCCGCTCTGAGCTATTACGGAGGCCGGATCTAACTGTTGTATAAAATGCATTCAACAATTGATCAAAAGAAAACTTCATGTGTTACAGATTATTTTTTTTATTTTATTTTTTTTTTGATAAAGAAAATAATGCTTTTGTTCAGCAAGGGTTAAATATGGATATCATCACTGATGTTTTTGTTATCTGATGGCTTTTTTTCTTCAGTAGAACAGTAAATAAGTTTCTTTGGATGAAACCATGGTCTCTATGGATTCATAAAATGCAAGCTAGCAGCTACCATCACTTGAAAGTCAAAAAAGCATATACATGCTACCAGTGTTGGGGAAAGTTACTTTTAAAAGTAATGCATTACAATATTGCGTTACTTCCTAAAAAAGTTATTGATTACGTTACTTAGTTACTTTTTATTGAAAGTAATACGTTACGTGACTTTTGCGTTACTTTTTAAATCTGGGCTGGGCTTGCTTGTTTGCTTTTAATATAAAAAGTTCTATTTTTGGCAAATGTAAAAACCCTTCCGCACCAAAAGCCACAGGTTGAAGGAAATGTAAATTCACGTCTGTACAGTAGAACGCAGAAGAAGAAAGTGCAACACTCTTCAGCAATAAAAGAAGAATAAATGTTAGTTTATCTTGTGTAATTTTTGCTTATTAGTATGGTTGAACTGGATCATCGAAGGTCAACAGCAAATTGGCTAATAAAATGGGATTAAATACATAAAGGATATTTGCATTATTTAACATATTTAATTATTGCAGCTTT
>NW_015644626.1:90732-104187 GCF_001515625.1 Sinocyclocheilus rhinocerous | reverse complement strand
AGATAGATAGATAGATAGATAGATAGATAGATGTAAGTATTTGATGTACAGGTCAAAGGTCAAAATCCAGTTTGATAGAAAGATAGATAGAGATAGGCAAGGCAAGGCAAGGCAAGTTTATTTGTATAGCACATTTCATACACAATGGTAATTCAAAGTGCTTTACATAAAAGAAAAGAAAAAAAATAATCACAACAATAAAACAAGGAATTTAAAAACTTTGAAAATGATTTAAAAATTGATTTAAGAGGTTTAAAATGAATTTAAGAAAACGATTATACATAGAATATAGTGCAATCAGTTCGGACATCGCACAGTGCTCATTCAATGAATGCACAGCTAAACAGATGAGTTTTGAGTCTGCATTTAAATGTGACTAATGTTTTAGCACATCTGATCTCTTCTGGAAGCTGATTCCAACTGCGGGCGGCATAATAACTAAAAGCAGACTCCCCTTGTTTTGTGTGAACCCTTGGTATTTCTAACTGACTTGATCCTAATGATCTGAGTGGTCTGTTAGGTTTATATTCAGTGAGCATATCTGCTATGTATTTAGGTCCTAGGCCATTGAGTGATTTATAAACGAGTAAAAGTACTTTAAAATCAATCCTAAATATAACTGGAAGCCAGTGTAAGGACCTGAGGACTGGTGTGATATGCTCAGATTTTCTGGTTCTAGTCAGAATTCTGGCAGCAGCGTTCTGGATGAGCTGCAGCTGTCTAATGGTCTTCTTGTGAAGGCCGGTGAGGAGACCATTACAATAGGCCAACCTGCTTGTGATAAAGGCATGAACAAGTTTCTCCAAGTCTTGACTGGAAACAAAACATCTCATTCTTGCAATGTTTTTGAGATGATAGTATGCTGATTTAGTTACTGCTTTGACATGACTACTGAAACTAAGGTCTGTCTCCAGAATCACACCAAGATTCCTGACTTGATTTTTAGTTGTTAGACCCCTAGAGTCAAGGTATGCATTCACCTTGAGAACTTCATCTTTGTTTCCAAATGCAATGACTTCAGTTTTTTCCTTGTTTAACTGAAGAAAGTTCTCGCACATCCAACTGTTAATTTCATCAATGCATTGGCAGAGGGAGTCAATGGGGCTGTAATCATTTGGAGATAAGGCTAGGTAAATTACTAAACTAAAGTAACATCTTACTCCCGATTTCTCTCAACATGGGGACAGGAGAGCTTTCAATCAATAAATGGGAAAAAAAAAGTAACTGGCGTTACTTATTTGAAAAAGTAACTCAGATAGTTTCTTGTAAATGAAAAAGTAATGCGTTACTTTACTAGTTAACTGAAAAAAGTAATCTGATTACGTAACTCGCGATACTTGTAATGCGTTACCCCTAACACTGCATGCTACACAAAATTACTGTGCCAAAATCAGTTGAACATTATTTACAACATTAGTAGCTGTAATCCATAGCCGCAGGCAAATGGTCCTGAGTGATGTCCGGTTTGTAAACTAATTATTCTTTTGAACTGGTTCTTTGTTGTTAACTGGATGAACCAGTTCACCAAATCAGACTAAACGATTCAATTCACTATGAGTATGTCATGATCTATAGTGTTGAATGCAGCACTAAGATCGAATAAAACAAGCAATGAGATGCACCCTTGGTCTGACGCAAGAAGCAAGTCGTTTGTAATTTTAACAAGTGCAGTTTCTGTGCTATGGTGGGACCTGAAACCTGAAATTCTTCATAGAGATCATGTTTTTGCAGGAAGAAGCACAATTGAGCAGACACAACTTTTTCTAAAATTGTAGACATAAAAGGACGGACAGGTAGGATCTAAACCATCTTAAAGCCTGCCCTTGAATACCTGTATAGTTTTGTAATCGATCTATGAGTATGTCATGATCTATAGTGTCGAACGCAGCACTAAGATCAAGTAAAACTAGCAATGAGATACAGCCTTGGTCTGACGCAAGAAGCAAGTCATTTGTAATTTTAACAAGTGCAGTTTCTGTGCTATGGTGGGGCCTGAAACCTGACTGAAATTCTTCATAGAGATCATTTTTTTGCAGGAAGGAGCGCAATTGAGCGGACACAACTTTTTCTAAAATTTTAGACATAAAAGGAAGATTTGAGATGGGTCTGTAATTTGCCAGTTCACTAGGATCTAGTTGTGGTTTCTTAATAAGAGGCTTAATAACCGCCAGCTTGAATGGTTTTGGGACGTGACCTAAAGACAATGACGAGTTAATAATATTGAGAAGCGGTTCTTCTGCTACAGGTAACAACTCTTTTAGTAATTTAGTGGGTACAGGATCTAACAGGCATGTTGTTGGTTTAGATGCAGTGATATGTTTATTTAGCTCTTCCTGTCCTATAGTTGTAAAGCACTGTAGTTTATCTTTTGGTGCGATGAATGAAGCTGAAGTATTATATGCTGTAGAATCTACATTTGTTATTGTGTTTCTGATGTTATCTATTTTATCAGTGAAGAAATTCATAAATTCATTACTATTAAACTGTGAGGGAATATTTAGATCGTGTGGCGTCTGGTTATTTGTTAATCTAGCCACTGTGCTAAATAAAAACCTTGGATTGTTTTGGTTATTTTCTATGAGTTTGTGGATATGCTCGGCCCTGGCAGCTTTTAGAGCCTGTCTATAGCTGGACATACTGTTTTTCCAAGCAATTCTAAAAACTTCCAAGTTAGTTTTTCTCCATTTGGGCTCAAGACTACGATTCTCAAACAGTTTGCAGCTTGAGCTTGAGACTCGAAATGAGCCAATATAGTGCCGGTGTATTATGATTGTATGATGGACTTTGCCATCTCATTCAGCTCTCCAGTTCCTCCAACAGTACACTGAACTGAGGAAACAGTTCGGACTCAGACCAAAGAACCGATGAGCTGCAGATATGAACATGAGTGAAACAAGCACTTTAATAAAATTGTGAAATGAAAGTTTTTATGGTTCATGTAAAAAAGTGAGTTGTTTAAAACTAGTTTATTCACTTTATATGCTTTAGAAATGTTAAACATCCGTGTTTCACATCATTATTATGTGCTTTAATAAAATAACTGCTTACTATATGTTATTATGCAAACAAACTGGTAAATTGGTTATTTGAATTAGTTAATTGAAACCAACTGTCTGAAAGAACCAGTTCACAGAAGAAGAAAAAAATCAGACTTTCCCATTAGCCTGAGGCTATGGATTACAGTTAATAATGTTGTAAATAATGTCAGTTTCTTGCACTGATTGTTTTGCTTCGTAAGACTTCAATATATTGTCAGGACCCATTGTATTAAATTTTGACTAATTGAAATTCCTTTAAAACCGGGCAAAAGAGTCCACCATCTCTACTGCTGTACCACAATTGGCTGCGAGCAGCGTCGCTCAAACGACAAATCCTCTCAAATCCTGACTTCCTCCTCTGCTCTTTGCGTGGGCGGCGCTGCGCGGTACAGTCTCCACAATCCCTCTGTCCTCCCACGCACCCTCCTGCCCTTGACTCTTACGGATCGTAGGAGGAGGGAAAGGAGAAGCAGTAATCTGTTCCTGTTTTGAGGTTGCAGCGATCGATATCTGTGTGTTTTCCGCTCCATCCCTCCGGACTGTTTCTCCATGCCCGTGCCGCAGCTCAGATGGGGGGAGACTTAAGTGCAACAGCGGTTGTCTGGCACGTTAACGCGCGCGGCAGGTCTCTCTGGCGGGCCATCCCGAACACGGGATGCTGAACGGGAGCCGCGAGGGTTTGTTTGAACTGGGCAGGCAGCTCCAGCAGGAAGGAGACTCCCAAGCTGCTCTGCACTGCTTTTTGAGCTGCCTGCTGGGACTCACACATGTGCAGAGCTTCCACTCACTTCCCAACTGCCTGCATCAGGTGAGCCCTGCAGGATGGAGCTCTGTCATGATGCATTGTGGGATAGAACCCATTTAAATGGGCTTTACATTTGCAGTAGAATCTATAGAATTGAACAGAATGCACAAATAATGCATTTGTTTGCATGCAAAATCGTTCTCTTGCTCATGCATGTATTTTGTAATGATTCGATGGCACACTAACCTAAAACTATCCATCAGTCAATGCATATTTTACACTGGCAGATGCATTCTGAAACATTCATGACAGCATATGAGCCGACACTGCAAACACACACTCTCCTATGCAAAGAGTGTGTGTTCACACTTGTTTTCCTGTGTACAGCAGGAGACGTACTTGAGATGGTCTTAAGCATCTTGTGTTTATCGTTGTGTTGCAAGCTATAACCATTTGGTTTCCATGTGTTTACATGAAACATCAGGGCAGTTTATCTTATAACTAATGTTTTTTTTCCTCTTATGTGCTCACTTCTCTTGTCTAATCATGGACTCGATTCAATGACAGTCCATCAGATAAAACCCCTCAGCCCTGTTTACTCATCCTGGGTAGAAATTCACAAGGGTCCCAGGCAGAATATAAACAGTGGCTCTTACACAAGAGTGCTGGAATGTGTGGTATGACCTTACAAAAAAAGACATATTTAGAACTTGCTAATATTTATCACTAACATTAACTGTAATATTTCATCTGAGGCATTTTGAAATACAGAAAGTTATAAGAACTAGAGTGTTACTTTTCGAGTGAATCCGAGTGAACAACCACTGTCAAAAACATGATCAAGTATCGTAATTGGTGGCAATGGATCTATGATCTACTTAGGCTTACGATGCTTTTGGGAAACGCAGCCCAGGTCATATTTCAGCCTAAATAAGGAAGAAAAATAAAATTATGTTGTGCTTTTAAAAAAAAATAATAATTGACTATTTAAATTTTAGGAACATTAAGATTTTTTCCATGACATATAAGCACATGTTCTAAATTACCGTGTTCTACAATCATATTACAGGATTTTTTTTTTAAGTATTACAGTAACGTGAATGTAATGACCATCACAGAATAATGAGTAAAACATCAAAACATCAATATGATAATAAGAAATTGAGGAAATGTGCTTAGCCTTTATTTTATTTTATTTTTTTATTTTATCTAGAAATATCTCCTGGACATGTTTTCATGAAATTCTCTCTTTTATTCTGTGAAGCACTTGAGGTTTGAATGAACAATATTCTCTCTTTTTTTTCTCCTCCATACAGATCGCTGAACTCTACATTGATGACAAGAACTGTATCCTTTTCGATAAAGTATCAGCTCAGCCTCTCACTCTAAATTGTGTAATGAACTTAAAATAAAATAAAAAAATGTATCTGCACAAATATGCATGTAGTGAAACTTCAGTTTGATATGTTATATTGTTTGTGCAAAGACGTGTTGTGTTATCGCAGGGCCTTTTCAACTGGAGCTTCTTGAGTGTGGTCTTTTTCCTAAGAGGATTTGTGGGCACTTATCGTATGTCAGCTGAAAGAGCATCACAACTAATTAACCTGCATAGAGCCAGCATGAGCGCCGCTGTCATTATTCATCTACGGACAGCCGTTAACAGCCAGGCTAGTGTTACGTGACATACATTCCCACTTAAACCCGTGGCCTCTCAATTACTAAAGCATAGAGTTTAAACGGGTCTAAGGCTGGCAGTTTCAGCTCAAACGGGTAATTTACATGACCTAAGCCATTTAACCAAGATCATTCATGACCTCTTTCCAATTAAAATCCAATTACACGTGAATTGATTTCAACATATTTGTGCTGATCTTAACCAGTATGCTAGTAAATAGTGATGGGACTTGGTGATCTCTGTGTAATTACATAAAACCGAAATAATTGATGTAGATTTTATCTTTTAATGGAATAAGCTATTTAATTACATGCAAAACATTACTCTGTTTTATCAGTGCACAACAAGGGACTTCAGAATAGGTGATTTGGGGAGCTCCGGATAAATTAAAGATGTGAAATCAAAGGTTAGCAAGGATTTTATCTTGAATGTTCTGCCCTTCTCTTATCCTTTAGGAGAATGTGGACCAGTGCTCATGCATAGCCTATTTATCAGTAAAAGGAAGAATGATAAACTAAGGTGAAAACCCATATACTTAATTACTATGGCAATTATTTTTTTATGAATAACTTTTTGTTCCACATTGCATCTTATTTTGGCAGAATCGATCACATTTATACACAGGAAAAGAGCATTTGATTGATATGCCAAGTGACCAACCACAGTCCACTTTAGAAATTTGAAATCAGTGATATACAAATTAACAAAGTGTCAGTAAGATTTTTTTTCATTAAAAAAATAAAAAAGAAATAAAAATACATTTTAAAATGCATTACATTGGAAACATTTATGTTAAATTGTAGTAATATTTCACAATATTACTGTTTTTACTGTATTTTTAAAAATTATTTCAAAATAAATAAATAAATGCATCTTATCAACCCCACATTTTTGGTTTTGTAAATAGAAAGATTTGATGCTATAAACTTGCTAAATATAGTGTATGTTCTTTCTCCGTAGCACTCATTGTAGACAACAGTGAACTCAGTTATTTCTCAAAACCCACTTAAAAACATATATTTTATGACACCGGGCTGTCATATCTCTTCAATTACATGTATGTAAGTCAGATGGATTGAGTTCTTTGCTTAAGAAGAAGATTAAAGGAACAAAACATTCATCCTGTACTCATTTTCTGACTGGAAGTCGATACAATAGCTGTGATCATACTGTGATTGACACTTCTGAGCCGGCAAGATCAACGAGGAACACAAATGTAGAAATTGCTTTCACAGGCATGCTGAGATAGATGGATATATACATGCCAAGCAGAAGGACACAGCTACTATATTTATTTGTTGATAAAGTGCTGCATCCATTTTTCCTCTAAAGCACCAGAGCTGGTATAGTGATTATTAATGCACACATCTGCTTTGCCAATGCAATGCATTAAGAAAGATTTCCGAGCACTCTGTATTCCTAAAGCTAGCGTGCATAACTTAGTTTTAGATGCTGATCTTTAAAATTGCTGTGCTGCATATCTGAGATTTGAAGCTGCATAATTGGCAAATATAATTTAGTCATACTGTATACAAGGAATGCAAAATAATATATACATTTGGACGCTTCAGCCAAAATTAAATGTGTGTCAATGTGTTAGATAATAAAATATTGATATATTCACTAAAAATATTGATATATTCACTACATTCACTAAAAATCACCTCGGAATCAGCTGGTTTGAAAGTACATAGTACATAACTGCAAAAAAAAAAAAAAAAGCTCAGAAAGGGTATTTAATATATAATATTGCATTTCAAATATAAAACTCAATTGAATCTGCATATACAATGCTTACCACAGGATTATTAAAGTTAAACTAGAACTTATACCATAAAAGATATGTTGCTAAAAAATTAAAAATAAAAAAATTAATAAAAAGAAATAAAATGAAATAGAATAGAATAAATATATAAAAACCTGACTTGTATTATTTCATGCTAGTTGCCAAGGCAACATTTATTAATTATTAACTAATTAAAAAAAAAAATAATAACAACAACTATAATAGTATCTCAATGATTGGCACTGACTGAATATATACTGTATATTATGCAGTATTTCTAAAATATGAAGCATTGGGACACAGGCTTTTAAGTGGATGGAGCAGAAGGCAATGCTAAATGAACAGCAAAAATGATTACAAAATCAATACAGAATACATTTGTTCCTGGTCTCTCCTCCACTGCTAATTCAGGGGTTAGCATCACATGCACCACAAATAGATTTATCACTTTCAAACTGATCCCCATGCTGTTAGTCAGCAAATTCAGATGTTCCTCAGCCAGCTGGGATCTAAAAAATATGCTTGGGACACCTGGGGATATGCTGCTCATTCGTGGAAAAGATCATTTTAAGAGGGACATCAGACTGTAACTTAGCACTGCCTACAATGAGATGCACATTAGATCAAACAAAGCAAGCTACTGAAAAAAAATGACAATCTACATAACATAAAACCACATAAAAGAATGAAAAAAAAAATCATATTACAAAATCGTTATGCCATGTACAGTTCACTATGGTTCAAAAGTTTGGGGTCGGTAAGACTTTTTTTTTCTTGTTTTTGCAAGAAGTCTCTTATGCTCAGCAAGGCTGCAAAAATACAGTAAAATCTGTAATATTCTGAAATATTATTATACTTTAAAATGACTGTTTTCTATTTTGATATATTTTCAAATGTAATTTATTCCTGTGATGCAAAGCTGAATTTTCAGCATCATTACTTCAGTCTTCAGTGTCACATGATCCTTCAGAAATCATTCTAAGATGCTCAACAAACATTTCATATTATTAATGTTGAAAATATTTATGGTCCTTAATGTTGGCTTTTTTTTTTTTTTTTTTTTTTTTTGAGCATACTTAATTTTTGTGGAAATCATGGTACATTTTTTTCAGGATTCTTTGAAAAATAGAAAATCCAGAAGGACATCGTTTATTTTAAATATATCTTTTGTAACATTATGAATGTCTTTACTGTCACTTTTGATATATTTAATGCATTCATTCTGAATATAAGTATTAATTTATTTCATAAATAAATAAATAAATAAATGTAACTGACCCCAAACCGAATGGTAGCACATATAACCATCATTTTTTGACTTTTTGTTTGTTTGTTTGTTTAATAAAATTAGTAGCTAAAGCATATTTGTCACGTTTCACATTCTAACAAGAGGTCCAGCTGTACTTTATGATACCAAAATAGAAACATCAGCAAGTTCCTGCCCATACAAATAACAAATCCTGCCTTTATCTAGGTCATTCATGGCTATTTTAAGAACTTTTTCCTTGCTGGTCAGGTTTTTGTAATGACACTTGTTAAGAGCAAATATTATCTTCTTACACTGAGATTGTAATGGCATGCCTTTGAAAACACTGAACAAACTTTTTAGTCACTATTTATAGAACAGCCACAAGCTTTGTGTCTTTCTACAGAGTTAAAAAGAGAACGTGACACCAACCAATCAAAATATCACACAGGCCTTGAGCTAGAATAGTGATTTTATGTTTGACTGTTTAGGCGATACATTAAAGGTTCAGTGGACACCGGTGTTTTATATTGTCTTTTGTGATGCTAGCAGCTGAACAAATCAGGATTTCACTGAGCTTGAGTAATTGGGCGATGTGTGTGATCATAACAAGAGACTATTCCTGGTGACAAGCATGTCTAGTCCTTCACCCGTATAAAATCAGATGGGAAAGCTCTGCATTTTATTCAGGCGGAGAAGATGTTCTACGAAGTGGCATTGATCGAGCTCACCTCGCTGCAGGCCAGCACAGGCAAGTCCATTTTTTATGGATTTACTTAAATGCTTCTTTTATGGTGCTGTTGAGTGGACATGTGACTCTTTGATCAGAATATATCATAATATGTAGACATTTTCATCATAGCTGTGTACAATAATGTACTTACATCACACAAACAAGACATTCAGAACAGCAGCATGATTCAGAGAGTGTGTTAATTTATACATCAGCTTTTATACAGTGGTGCAACAAAGTTAATAGTGAGTAAATCGAGTGTTCTGGCATGAAACTCTAGATGGCACAGTCCGATAGGTCAAACTCAATCTGACATAATGACATCATTATCATATGACACAGCTGATTGGTTCTTTTTGTATCGGCAGCTTGCTGCTCAACATTCAAATACTTGGCTAGTGCGTGCTGTAGCAGTTGCAGTGCGCTTCAGAAACCCTCCACCTTCCCCAGCTCCACCTGTATAGATCTGCAATGGGGTGATTCATGTATGCTATATGGGGTTATTTTATATATGTTATATGTGCAGCAGCAGTATTTCTTACATGCTCACAGCAGCATGTTGTGGATGTATTGGCAGTAGCAAGTCTCAGTACTTGCTCTGCCGCAGCAGCAGCAGCAGCTAGCAGTGTTGCAGATCTGTTCAGCCAAGACCAAACACATTAACACTGTCATGTACATTGCTATGCCAATCCCTCCAAGAGTTGTCATGACAGAACTTACATTTCTGTTATGTTGTGTATTTTTGCTCAGTCAGTGAAAAAGTTCCAAACAACACATCAACCTAGTAAAACAGTACTGTTCTTTCATTCCAGAATGAGTCTGTTTATGAACAAATCGGTTCAGTGATTGATTCAATGGCTTACTCATAAAGATAATAGGTGCATTCCAATCGACCGCAAGTACCCTGTGAAGTAGTCTAGAGTTTTCTGCCATCTTAAGCTTGGAATACACTACACGTTTTTTGCCCCGATTTTTGCCCGATTTACTGTCTGGAGAAGTTGACACTAGTTGCTGAAAGTCAGATCCAGTCTGCAGATTTGAGCTGACAGATTTCATAGAAAATCGCACAGTGTAAGATGGTCACATACTCCGACCATCATTTTTAGCTTCAGACTTCAGGATATCAAACATGTTTGAAGTTTTCAGCCGAATTTAGAACACACGTTGTTTTCATTTGTCACGTGTCTCCTAGCAACAAGGCACACATTTGTGTGTGTTTATTGTAATGGGAACAACTTGAAAATCTGGTAGTGTGCAATCCTCAGTCGTGTAGTGTATGATGTCCAGTTTTCCTCTGTCACTATTTACAAAGTCAGTAAGTGTATGCTGCCTAGTGTTTTAAAAATCTGTTCAACGAACAGATAGCCTTTAAGCAAAATTCCAATGAGTAGGGGACATAAATGTTCGGTTTAAAGGGCTCCACAAATGGCATAAAATGGCTCTGTCATTGAGTTAAATTTGTCAGGTATGTTTTTTACATGGTTGTTCGCCAGTAAAAAGAGTAGAAAATGTGACAGGTGCAGTGTAGAAATCATGTTTAAAGGGATAGTTCACCCAAAAATGAAAATTACCCCATGATTTACTCATCCTCAAGCCATCCTAGGTGTATATAACTTTCCTTTATCAGATGAATACAACTGGAGTTATATTAAAAATGTCCTGGCTTTTCCAAGCTTTATAATGGCAGTGACTGGGGGGTTGAGATTTTGAAGCCCAAAAAAGTGTGTCCATCCATGATAAAAAGTGCTCCGCATGGCTCCGGGGGGTTAATAAAGGCCTTCTGAAGTGAACTGATGCGTTTGTGTAAGAAAAATATCCTTATTTAAAACTTTATAAACTGTAATCTCTAGTTTTGTACTCGCATTCACAAGAGAGTAGCATTCCAGCGGATGATGTATAGCAGGTGTATCGTAAGAATTATAGCTCAGGTTGCGCAGTTTCTCTATATAACAATGCAGATACAGTTATGTACAGAGGTCTGTATAAAGGTGTTTATTGTGTTTGAACTAGTTTGAAGACAACATATTTGGCAGGTTGCTGTGAGTGATAAAAGTAATGAAAAAGCGCTTATATTGAGATGGTTTGGCCATGTTTTATATCAATTATAGTGTAAATTATAACATCAGGTACATTTGGAATACTCCAAATTCATTATCATTAGAACAAAGTTGAGAACAAATTCATGTAACTTGCATGCATATGGTTAATTAGGCTGCAATATGTATGCAAGTTTTCCTGTGCAGACGAATACTAAATAATCCACAAAATTATTAGTGAATGAGACCCAGTTACGTACTGGCATATCAATGTAGTCGGCATACTAAAAAGCATCTCTGTCCATTCCTATCCTTAGTTCCTTGACAAAAGTGTGACAATTCGACCTCTGGCAAACATTGGCACAAATTTGCCACAGATTAACCACAAGTTTGCAGCAAATGAATGGCAAAGGTTCAAGCCTTGTTCCACAAACCACTGAAAATTGACCCAACAAACCTATCCCCAAGATCCTGTCGGAGAGCAGTAATATATTTAACAGAGGTTCATCTTTATTTGTCCTGAGATGCACCGGTATTTATGGATGAAGGAGACCCATCGATCTCCTTCCATACAGTGGACGTCTGCCATTCCCCTGGCTGTCTGCATGCTGCTGAGACAGCATAGATCTCTAGCAGGGGCAGAGAGTACAGGAGCCTAAGGAGATATATGACCACGCTATACATTACCTCATTAAAGAGATGTTGAGTACCCTGGAAACGTTGCCTGATTCAGCGTTTTGGGCCCATGCTGCTTTGATTTCCTCCCTCTGGCCTAAACCATGCTCAGTTCCCATCATGCCCTCAGGATACACCAAACTGAAGATTTCTGTGTATATTCAGTGATATGGTGTCTGCTGCATTCAACAGATGTATTGGTCTTGTTTGGCTTTGAATACATAAGTGTGTTTCTTAAGGGGCGTTCACACAGAATGTGTTTTTGCATTCCATTGCGCTAATTTGCCATTGTTTTTCTATGTAAACATGCACTAGATTTATATATATATAATATATAAATAATATATAATATAAATATATAGAAAGCTTGCCATTTTACAAATATATATATATATATATCCGCCCACTACCGGAAAACCCGGCAGTTCTTAAAAGCTGAAGAATTCCAAAGGAACTCCGTTATTTTGACAGGAAAATACAACAAAGAATATCGTTTACATGTAGCGCGTCAATTCTGCATGTTATGTAAGACTCTCTCGCTCGCGACGGCGAGTCGTGTGCCTTCACACTACAGTTTATGGTACGCCAAATACAAAAACACCTGCGCATCCATTCAGATGAACTAAAAAATAGCACAGATTGCTTGACGGAGAGTGAAACTCTGAAGCGCTCAGTCAGAGTGTTTGGCGAATGAAAATATATCTGTGCTAAACTTATACTTAGCATCCAACTCACACACTGGCGAGTAAAATCTAAGAATTTATTAGCCATTGGCTAATATTAGACATCATTTAGTCGCCCAGAGTGAAGATTTAGTCGCATATGCGAGTGATTTACTTGCAATGTAGAGAGGGTTGAAAGAGAGAGATTTTTGAAGCTGAAATGTAGTTTGTTTTTAATGGTCAAACAGTCCCTTTCTGACATTGTTCTGCATAAATTGATACATAGGAGTTATAGGAGTTTATTGAAGCAAAAGTCATAGTTAAAGGTTTGTTAATATAGCGAGAACTTAAAAATAAAGTAAAAATAAAATAGTGTGACCGAAAGGTTTCTAGCTGATTTTATTACACTTGTCTCATGTTAAAATGCATAATTTTATTAAAGGGGTCATGTGATGTTGCTCAAAAAACATTATTTTGTGTATTTGGTGTAATGAAATGTGTTTATGTGGTTTAAGGTTCAAAAAACACATTATTTTCCACATCCTGTACATTATTGTTTCTCCTCTATGCCCCGCCTTTCTGAAACGCGTCGATTTTTACAAAGCTCATCGGTCTGAAAAAGCGAGGTGTGCTCTGATTGGCCAGCTATCCAGAGCGTTCTGATTGGCCGAACACCTCAAGCGTGAGACGGAAATGTTACGCCCCTTGCCATATTGTGATGATGCCCTGTCAGGCCGGAGCAATGATTCAAAAACATGAAAACCCATAATAAATGAGGCATTCGTTGCATCCAGTGGGGACATAATTAAGGATTATAATGACTTATACTGTCTTTTTACGCATTGCGTTGCATCGCGCC